>NC_089802.1:6289763-6589763 GCF_029633855.1 Hoplias malabaricus
TCATTCTCAGTACTCAGCGTTCATGCTTCCCTACACAGAAACTACACAATTTACAGCCCATGCAGACTAATATAACGTACAGGGTACTAAACTGTACTTATACCTCACTTAGCAGTTAATTACAGAAAATTATAGGGTACTAAACTATTTAAACCATAATTAGCAGTTAGTTACAGTAGAGGGTACAAAGCTACACTTCACTTTGTAAAATAATTGTAATATTGCCTTATTTATAAAAGATACCCAGTAATATAAACACATATTTCTAGTATTAAACCCTTTATTGTCAGGATTCACGGAGCGGACTGACGGAGGCGGACGCATTTGCTAAAACACGGTATTTTAATTATAATGAAAGAAATAACAAAACAACGACAGGAAACAGTAGTTACAACACAACACGAAATGAAACTAGACTAACACTTAGACAGACTAGACTGGGGAGCGAAACGACGATGAGAGAAACTACGGAGACAGACAGATAACATGACTGACATGACAAAAGAGAAAAGAGAATGTGAATGAAATGAACGACAAACAGGACGTGAAACAAGAGGGCTTAAATACTCACACAAACGAGACACACCTGGACAGATAACAAGGAGGACGGGTTAACAGATGACATACGAGGAGGCGGGACAAAGGCGGAGACTAGAACATAAACAAAACATAGCCATGTGCAAATAAAGCACATGGCGGGGACAACAGACATGACCGGACGAAGGCGTGACAGATGCCCCCCCCCAAGAACGCGCAACTCCCGGGCGCGTACTCCTAAACCCCCCAGGAGCTGGCACTGGAGAGGGCACGGAAAACAAGACAGGACAACAAACCAACGGGTGACAGGACTCAGGACAGGACGGGAACAGACACAGGAGCTGGGGACACGACAGGACCGAATATACGAGACGGGACATGGGACTTGACAGGGTTTTTGACATTGGACATGACATTGGATGGAAACAGGGACTGGACAGAAGACGGGACAGGTGACATGACTTGGTGCTGGGACTGGACGGGAGCAGAGACTGGTGACAAGACACTGGACAGGATAGGAACGTTAGACTGGACAGGGGTACGTGACTGGACAGAAGACAGGACAGGTGACATGACACTAGACTGGAACGGAGACGGGACTGGAGACTGGACAGGGGATTGAAAGGGAAACTGGACCGGAGACAAGACAGGTGACTGGACATTGGACGGATACGGGAACTGGACGTGAGACAAGACAGAGGGTTGAAACAGGGACTGGACAGGACTGACAGGGGACTGGACATGAGACTGAAACAGAGACTGGACAGGGCTGACAGGAGACTGGACTGGACTTGGTAGGGGAACAGGTACAAGGACATTTACAGGGACTGACACAAACACAGTGACCGGGACAGGGACAGAGACAAAGGCAGACACGGGTACAGGGACAAGGACAGAGACGGGAACCAGGACAGGGACTGACAAGGGAACCAAAATAACAGGGCGGTGCCCAGGACTGGCTAATGTCTGTGTGGCAGTCTGAGGAACCAGCCTGGGCACAGTTCTGGGGATCGGCCCTGAAGTCCTTCGGGCCGACCTACGGACATGGACAGGGGAGGCCGTAGCCACAGTCACGGGGACAGGAGAGGCCGTAGCCACAGTCACGGGGACAGGAGAGGCCGTAGCCACAGTCACGGGGACAGGAGCGGCCGGCGCCGCCGCAGTCACGGACACAGGAGCGGCGGGCGCCGCCGCAGTCACGGACACAGGAGCGGCGGGCGCCGCCGCAGTCACGGACACAGGAGCGGCGGGCGCCGCCGCAGTCACGGACACAGGAGCGGCGGGCGCCGCCGCAGTCACGGACACAGGAGCGGCGGGCGCCGCCGCAGTCACGGACACAGGAGCGGCGGGCGCCGCCGCAGTCACGGACACAGGAGCGGCGGGCGCCGCCATCACGGACACAGGAGCGGCGGGTGCCGCCATCGTCACGGGGACAGGAGAGGCGGGTGCCGCCATCACGGACACTGGAGCGGCGGGTGCCGCCATCACGGACACTGGAGCGGCGGGTGCCGCCATCACGGACACTGGAGCGGCGGGTGCCGCCATCACGGACACTGGAGCGGCGGGTGCCGCCATCGTCACGGGGACAGGAGCGGCGGGTGCCGCCATCACGGACACTGGAGCGGCGGGTGCCGCCATCACGGACACTGGAGCGGCGGGTGCCGCCATCACGGACACTGGAGCGGCGGGTGCCGCCATCACGGAGACTGGAGCGGCGGGTGCCGCCATCACGGACACTGGAGCGGCGGGTGCCGCCATCACGGACACTGGAGCGGCGGGTGCCGCCATCGTCACGGGGACAGGAGAGGCGGGTGCCGCCATCACGGACACTGGAGCGGCGGGTGCCGCCATCACGGACACTGGAGCGGCGGGTGCCGCCATCACGGACACTGGAGCGGCGGGTGCCGCCATCGTCACGGGGACAGGAGCGGCGGGTGCCGCCATCACGGACACTGGAGCGGCGGGTGCCGCCATCACGGAGACTGGAGCGGCGGGTGCCGCCATCACGGAGACTGGAGCGGCGGGTGCCGCCATCACGGAGACTGGAGCGGCGGGCGCCGCCATCACGGAGACTGGAGCGGCGGGCGCCGCCATCACGGAGACTGGAGCGGCGGGCGCCGCCATCACGGACACTGGAGCGGCGGGCGCCGCCATCACGGACACTGGAGCGGCGGGCGCCGCCATCACGGACACTGGAGCGGCGGGTGCCGCCATCACGGACACAGGAAGCCCCGCAGCAACGTCCACGGGGGCAGGGGAACCTGCGACGTCATCCACGGGGGCAGGGGAACCTGCAGCGACGTCGTCAACGGAGGCAGGGGGACCTGCGACGACGTCCAAGGAGGCAGGGGGACCTGCGACGACGTCCAAGGAGGCAGGAGAGGCGCGCGTCGCGCTCACGAAGACAGGAGAGCCGCGCGCCGCGCTCTCGAGGACAGGAGAGGCGCGTGCCGCGCTCTCGAGGACAGGGGAGGCGCGTGCCGCGCTCTCGAGGACAGGGGTTTGTGCTGCTCGCCGGGCTCGCGCTGGAGCTGTAAAGGGTTTAGGGGGTTTCACAGGCGCACCCATTAGATCACCTCGAGGTGCGCCCCTGTTAGCCTCAGGCCTCAGAGGTACGGAGGTGAGGCTAACAGCCCCTACCCTTAACGCCCCCCCAAAAATTTCCCCGGACCTGAGGGGGCAATCCTCGGGAACAGAGGGTCCTGCGGAGCTGACCTCGAGAGCCGATCGGGAGAATCTGGCTCTCAATAGATCTCTGAAAGTCTCCACCGAAATCTGCAGGCCTCTCTCTCTCAGCACGCGATCAGCCCACTGCAGTGCTATCCCTTTAAGAAGAGATCTCATGAACATTACCTTAATAAATTCGTGTGGCGCAGGAACAGTCAGATAGTCAAAGTATAAGCGGCATTGGAGCAGAAAACCCTCAACGTTTGAAGTCCCCTCAAACTCGGGGGGAACTCCCATATGAGATTGCAGGGCAGCAGGTTGATCGCCCACCTTTGCCGCTAGAAACTCCTGTACTCTCCTGAACGCCTCGTTGAGAAAATAGTCCGTGCTAGCTGCGTCCTTTAGTGGGTCGTTCATTCTGTCAGGATTCACGGAGCGGACTGACGGAGGCGGACGCATTTGCTAAAACACGGTATTTTAATTATAATGAAAGAAATAACAAAACAACGACAGGAAACAGTAGTTACAACACAACACGAAATGAAACTAGACTAACACTTAGACAGACTAGACTGGGGAGCGAAACGACGATGAGAGAAACTACGGAGACAGACAGATAACATGACTGACATGACAAAAGAGAAAAGAGAATGTGAATGAAATGAACGACAAACAGGACGTGAAACAAGAGGGCTTAAATACTCACACAAACGAGACACACCTGGACAGATAACAAGGAGGACGGGTTAACAGATGACATACGAGGAGGCGGGACAAAGGCGGAGACTAGAACATAAACAAAACATAGCCATGTGCAAATAAAGCACATGGCGGGGACAACAGACATGACAGGACGAAGGCGTGACATTTATTTACTTATTTTACCTTTTGGCTTACTTAACAGGTACTTTCTCTGTACATAACCAGTAATTAGCAGGCTGAAATCCTGCTAATTACCAATAAGCCACATGAAGCACTTACAGAGCCTACAGGATACATAAATCAATTGCAAATATTTACACCAAAGACACTTGACAAAGACCATTAGAGACCAGTAGAGACCATTAGAGACCAGCAGGCACCATTAGAGACCATTAGAGACCAGTAGAGTCCATTAGAGACCAGTAGAGACCAGCAGATAGCATTAGAGACCACTAGAGACCAGTAGAGACCAATAGAGACCATTAGAGACCAGTAGAGACACATTTCTGCTTTTTTTTTTGTCACCAAAGGATTGTTTTTTAAAATAAATCAGACAAACACTTCTGAAGAATTACTAAAACAGAATATCTTTAAGTGAACGTATATCTCCAGGTCATTTGTATCTCAGCCCTCTGGACACAGTTTTCACAATACAGTCTGTAGTAGACTTTAGCTATTCTGCTACAGGACATTTGAAGGGAAAATGCACCATTCTTTATAAAAGTTAATGTAACATAATTTTTTTTTAATTTAAAGCATTTTTACTGATCAATTTATCACAGGCAATCTAAAGAAAGTGTAAAAAAAAGTGATCAATAATTGTATAAATTGAGGGTAAACAGCAGTTTTAGCATATTGTCAACTGGATGAAAGATGGCCTATGTTGACCCTATAAACTCTTTATTTCCTATTACCTGTCCATTCAGAATGAGAATCTGCATACCATTGCAAAGAGGGGACAAAAAAATTAGCTTGTCAATTCACCCACAAGGCAGAGTTACAATGGAGGCAGCCATGCAGCACAATTGCTGAGCCATGGAGTTGTACGACTCTGAATGAATCTGTGCTGGAAGCCTTGCAGAAGGTTACTACGAGCTAAACAGTGTACCATAACAGGTCAAAACATAGATCTTTGACAAGGATATGGCAAAAAAATCTGTTTATGACTTTACTATGGACTCCCTAGATGGGAAGCCAGTTTCTCTTGGAGTTTACAGGGGGAAAGTGCTGCTCATCGTTAATGTGGCCACCTTCTGAGGCTCAACTATTGAGGAGGTAAACTGTGAACATGGATGTATATTGAAGCTTGTTGCAATTGCTCCTTGAGACTGGGAGAATTCTGGATGACGTCAGGAAGTTAGAGTCTAATCTGTGATTGCGAGAGGTTGTCTGCTTAACAAACATATGATCTAAGTAAGCCTTAAAAGCCACTGTACAGACTTGTTTTTTTTTTTTTTAATTAACATCAAATGGTGAAAGCAGAGCTCAATGTATGGAGTGTGATTTATGGGAAAGGCATAAATATGTTTCACTGAATGCTTGTATTTGTGATGATGGAATGCTGAAATGGATCACATTTATTGATGTGTTTCGCTGCAGTATCACAGAATGAATGCACTTATGGATACGCTTGGTGGTCTGAAGTTCACCATCCTTGGGTTCCCATGCAATCAGTTTGGACTACAGTCGCCTGGTAAGGAATCACATTTTTTACACTTTGATACAGCAAAGATGCAAGGACTCCCAACTCAGTTAATTACCATAAGTCTGGGGGGCTGTGTTCATAAGTCATGAAAATGATATGGCCCACTGGATAATGGCTTACAGTCCTACCATCAAATCAAGAAATGCAACATTACTGCCTTCTTCTGGAATGTCATGTTCAGCTAGAATTGTGGCAGTGATGTACTCTTCTGGCAGCTGATGTACACATGTTTACACAGTGAGTTGAATGTTCTTGATATTTCTCAGAGGAAAACCATGAGACTCTGGACGTTCTGCGGTGTGTGAGACCCGGCGGAGGGTTCATTCCCAAATTTCCCATCTTCAGTAAAATCGAGGTTAACGGTGTGAATGAGGAGCCTCTGTACTCTTACCTGAAGGCAAGTTCATAACTTTCTGAGAAGATCAGGCATAGCAATGCTGTCTCAACCAAACCTTGTATCTCAGTATTGAGAGTTGAGACTATCTTGAGACAGTCTGAAAATGTCTGCTGCTTCTTAACTTGTAACATTTTTATGAAGAGATTTATGATCTGTAGAAATGGTCCACAAATTAATTTTATATAAATTTAAAAATTTTATTTATGTTTTCTTGATGAGTTACCATTCTGGAGATGATGAACAGAATGATGAACAAAGGGGATAAAATTAACACTAACACTCAGGCCCAGAAAGAATGAGTTATTCTCATAAGAAAACACAAGGCTGTGTTAATTTAATTTCTATCATTTTATTGGTTCCTGTGATCTCCATATTTGCTATGTCCATATAGATTTGCTCGTATGAACATACTTCTAAAAATGGCCAGTGAATTGCTTGGTTAATGTTATGATGTCATTGTCATTTAGTTTGCGCAGTTACCCATCAGTTTTTATAATAGAAAATGTGGAATGAAATATAAATGCCTGAGTTTCCTTATGTCATTATCATTTGTTTAGTACAGTGGAGCCTCTACTAACGAACGCCTATACTAGCGAACTTTCCAAGATACGAACCGGGCATTTGAATATTTTTTTGCCTCCACCAACGAACCATGACTCTAGAAACGAACCCGAGCCTCCGCCGAGCCGGCGGCTGGAAATGGCCACTGACCCCAATAGGCGAGTTTCCCAGCGCCCAGACTTGAGTGAGCGTTTAAGATTAGCCCATTGTAGCTTTAGCAATTTATCATTAGTGTAAATAGCAGACATCGAAATTGGTGCTAAGTTAAGCCGTATCTACGCTTCGTCTCCCCACATTCACCGCCTACTCTCCGTTATTCCACCCACCCCCCACCTCCCGTCATACAGCCAGTGCCTGTGTTACTCCTCCAGCCAGTCGTCATGTCTTCAAGGTAGCGATGTGTAACCACTTACAACTTTTTTATTTCTTTTTCTTACTGTTACCACTGTATTTCTTTTTTATGTTTAGTAACGCTGCATGTATTTTTTACTAATTTGAGAGTGTTGTAAACATATATCAGTGCAAAAAGGGTGACTTTCGGGGTGGAGGCTGGAACGCATTAATTGTTTTTCCATTATTTTTAATTGGGGAAAATTGAATTGAGAAACGAACTTTTCCACTCATGAACCGGGTCACGGAACGGATCAAGTTCATAGGTAGAGGTTTCACTGTAGTTAATAAATTGGACCAGATGTTTTTGACTGAGGATATGTCCTCTGTACATTGATTGTGTTACTAATAGTGAATAGTGAATAATAGTGAATTCCACAAATACTCACACTTCTTCTCATCTGGCCTTGTTCAAGGAATCCCTGCCTTCCACGAATCCGGTTATTGGTGATATCAAGAAACTTTACTGGTCTCCAATTAAGGCCAATGACATCCGATGGAACTTTGAGAAGTTCCTCATCACTGCAGACGGGAAGCTGTACAAACGGTATATAGACTCTATTAAGAAATGTCAGATACTCAGCTAAATGTGGATTGTGGGCGTTTAAGTTACTTGGCACTCTATTAGGCCACGAAATTACAGAGTTAACTTGTATAAAATATTGCCTTGAACAGCTAATTCTAACTGAGAATTTAATTTTTTTATAGAATTGAATATCTGCCTTTTCTTCTGTCATTTTCTTCTTCCACCAGCTACGATCTCCACTGTCCATATGAAGAGATGGAGAGAGATATAGCAGTGCTCCTTTAGATGACCCTTTCATCCATTTGACACATCTACTTTAGTCTTTAGATCAGTTTCAAATATACGTCCTTAAAATATTCATTACCATAAGCACAATAGAAAAAACTGACTGCAGATCAGAAGCTACATGTCAATCCTGAAACACTCTTTCCTCTTTAAGATGGACCCAATTTAATGATTTGTAACCTATCATTAATTGTATTTTTCTGTTCATATTATGGTTTTAAATTCAACCCCAATGGCAAATCTGACCAACTATGTGCCCAGGAATCACTACACTCTGTTCATTGCATTTGGAAGACATTCTTATTCAGAGTGACTGTGCTAATTACATCCCATAGCTTTAACAAAGAGTCTAATGCAGTTCTGTAGTTCAGTTGATTTTACATGGGATCAGTCATAAAATGTAGCCTCTAGGATGCAGGCATTAGAGAGGTCTAAAGGAAAGGATCTGGGTGCAGTTTGGGATGGATATTAACAACTCAACACTTGAAGGTCTCCTCAGTCCTGTGAGTGTATATGACCAGTGACAGGGCAGTGTGATGACCCCTCAGTAAAGGCTCTGCAGCAGCTGAGCTGGGTCTGATTGAGATGGAGAGGAACTCTGAGCTTTAGTGTATTCACTCAGAGATGCCAGCTCCACCCAGCCCCCAAACACTGTGTTTAAACACTTACAGCGTGCATGCTTAACTGTCCTCCCCTGAAGTGTGGTAGTATTTTATACATGACACGTGGAAACAGTAAAGGTGCTTTTTTTAACCTATCTTTATTTGTTAGAGACGTTCTTTCTATTTCAGCCTGATTTTTTTCAGCCAGTCAGGACAAGAATCATTTACTTTTAATATCTGTATAACACACACATAAAATAATATATCATCCAATAACAACAGTTTATGATATTAATGTCATTACTTCCTTTAAATATTACTTTTAAACAAGCCACTGGATGTGATATATATCAAATAAACAGGAAACAATACAGTAAGACAAGATACAGAGACACCAATTACCAAGGCGTTAAGTAATTCCCTTTTTTTTTTTAACTTTGGCATATATTCATTTATTTTTATGAGATGTCACCTCTAGGACTCCCTAATTTATGTATTATTTTATGCTTTTATTGTAATACCTTCCATATCTCAAGACGTGTTATTTAACACATTTTAATTCATTTTTAAAAATGTGTAAGCTATATACTAGTATATACATAGTCTTTTTTTGGTAAACTTAGCGCTGTAGCTGTAGTAGGGTGTGGTGACGTGTGTTGAACACTAGATGGCAACATTTCTTAACGAACCCGGAAGGGATTTTTTTCCCCCCTAGCCTAGCATTCACGGGCCTCGTTCTGTTGTTTTCACATTGATTTTAGTAAGAATTTTGGTTAATGGTAGTTCTAGAAAGCTGTGTGTTGTAAATCTTTAGCAGAAATAGTTTAAATAAAATGATCAAGCACTGTAAACATCTGCAAGGTGCAGTTTCAGATCTACTCTCACATGCATTTGGGGATCCAAAACAAAATGGAATTATATTATAATTTGACTAGCCGCTCTAGGCCAGAGAGCGGCCTCTGTTGGCTATTTGAATTCGATGTCTTAAATAGGACCACAGATGTCTATACTCTTCATTCATGGTGACTTTAAAAAAAACAAAAAACAAAAAAACAACAACAACAAAACAACACCTCAGAAGTATCACATGACTATTTCAGACACACCCATAATTTGAATAGCCACTCTAGGCCAGAGAGCAACCTCTGTTGGCCACTTGAATTTGGTGTCGGCTCTGTGTTGTAGTAGAAATCCAGATGAATTATATCAGGCAACAGTACATAAATAGACTTCCCAATGATACATTAGTTATCTTCATGTCTGTGTAATCTATGGCTATAACTCTCTCTTCCTCGCTCTTGCTTCCATGTTCTTGAGTGCACTTTCTCCTCATCACCACTGTCAGAAACTTTCCCAAATCCCTGTAGTTTTTTAATAAAATGATCAAGCACTGTAAACATCTGCAAGGTGCAGTTTCAGATCTACTCTCACATGCATTTGGGGATCCAAAACAAAATGGAATTATATTAAAATCTGCAAATATGTTCATTAACAAATAGCATTTGTATTCCTTTGCTGGATTTGTGACCTTCTACCAAGAGGTGTTAACTTCCTGTGTGATGAACCCAGGTGGATTTGGACCACATTTGTCCAAATTTACTTCTTATAAATACTTTTTAATTGGTTTAATACTCTTTACACTGTTTGTATGAAAACAGCAGATACTGGCGTCAGTACACAACTCCTATTAGTTCCACAGAAGATGTAATACTGAAGTAAACAACTAATTCAGGGAGCTTCCCCAGTGTCCAGAGTTCATTTAAAGAACGCCACAATATATAATATGACTTTTAGGAAAATGTAAACCTATGTTCTCCAACCCACTTGATTAGATTCATGAGGTAAAGCCAGGGATTAGTTAATTGTGTTTTTGGATTCAACAGTTTCCCTCACATCTCGGGCGAGCAGAAGGTGAGCAGAGTGAAGCCGGACACAGGCAGGCGCAGAGCGGGGCCCTAGGGCACCCTGACCTTTTTTAAAAATAATAATAATAATAATAATAAAAAACACCTTAGAGGTATCACATGATTTCTATAGACACACCTATATTTTGACTAGCTGCTCTAGGCCAGAGAGCAACCTCTGTTAACCCAGTGAATTTGGTGTCTTAAATAGGACCACAGATGTCTATACTATTCATTCATGGTGACTTTAAAAAAAAACCAAAACAACATCTCAGAGGTATTACATGACTCTTATAGACATACCCATAACTTGAATAGCCACTCTAGGGGAGAGAGTGACCTATATTGGCCATTTGAAGTCTTAAGTGTCTTAAATAGAACCACAGATGTCTGTTCTCTTCATTCATGGTGACTTTAAAAAAAGGCGGGACTTAGAGCATACACCTTTTCTTCACCATCTTTGAGAACTTTAGTCATCTGACAGGAAAGTTTATCATATTAAACAATTGGTTCTCTGAAGCCAAGAGCACCCTGAGCGAGCCAGAAGTGAGCAGAGCAAAGCCCTGACCTAGTGAAAGTTAAAAATAAATAAATAAATCTTTAGCTGTTTCACATGATTCGTTTGGGCACACCCACAATTTGACTAGTAATTGAAGGCTAAAGAACCACTTCTATTGACCGTGAATATTGGCTATCTTAAATAGGAACACAGATGTCTGTTCTCTTCATTCATGGTGACTTAAATAAAAGAAAAAAGGCGGAACTTACAGCTTACACTTTTAGTCATCTGATAGGAAAGTTTATCATATTAAACCTGGCTGACAAACAATCTGCCTCTTTCTCTGAGTGTGGTTTGGGAGAGTTTTCTGACTTGCATTATTTAAGCTCTGCCCAGTGTGGGCAGCTCCAGTAGGACTACCCACTGTTGACACGTTCTGCTCTTTTGAGTGGGTGAGGCAAACTGGACAGCCCGAATTTATCTAGTTCTCTGCTCCTTTGAGGCCAGAGTGCATTGCACCAGTCCCCTGAAAGACGAGTAGAGTCAGACTCAAAATTTAAGTGATCATTTTTGAGAAACCTAGTTGGTTCCCCGAAGCCAAGAGCACCCTGAGTGAGCCGAAGGCAAGCAGAGCAAAGCTGGGCTCAGGCGGGCGCGGAGTGGGGCCCTAGGCCTTTTTTTTTTTTAATGTCACCATGAATGAACAGAATAGACATCTGTGGTCCTATTTAAGGTACAGAATTAAATAGCAAATAGAGGATGCTCTCTGCCCTGGAGTGGTTAGTCAAATTATGGGTGTGTCCAAAGAAGTCATGTGATACCTATTAGATTTTTTTTTAAGTCACCATGAATAAAGAGAATAGACTGTGGTCTATTGATCTGTGGTCCTATTTAAGGTGTGGGCAGGTCCAGTAAGACTACCCACTGTTGACACGTTCTGCTCTTTTGAGCGGGTGAGGCAAACTGGAGAGCCCAAATTTATCTAGTTCTCTGCTCCTCTGAGGTCAGAGTGCATTGCACCAATCCCCTGAAAGAAGAGTAGAGTCCGACTCAAAATTTTAGTGACCATTGTTGAGAAACCTAGCTGGTTCTTTGATGCCAAGAGCACCCTGAGCGAGCCGGGCTCAGGAGGGCGCAGGGCCCCCTGACCTTATGAAATAAAATAAAAACACCTCAGAGGTATCACATGACTCCTATAGACGCCGGCGGAGAGGGGCCATAGGCCTTTTTTTTTAAGTCACCATGAATTAAGAGAATAGACATCTGTAATCCTATTTAAGACACAGAATTCAAACAATTAACAGAGGTTGTTCTCTCGCCTAGAGTCGCTAGTCAAATTATGGGTTTGTCTTAAGAAGTCGTGTGATACCTCTGAGGTGTTTTTTTTTTTTCTAAAGTCACCATGAATGAAGACAATATACATCTGTGGTATGATTTAAGACAGAATTCAAATGGCTAATAGAGGTCGCTCTCTGCTCTACAGTGGCTAGTCAAATTATGTGTGTGTCTGAAGAAGTCATGTAATACCTCAACGAATGAAGAGAATAGACATCTATGGTACTATTTAAGACACAGAATTAAAATGGCCAACAGAGGTCGCTCTGTGCCCTGGATTGGCTAGTCAAATTATGATTAGATTGAAGATCTTTTGAAAGCAGGTGTTTTGAAAATATCACAGATTTCTCAGAGTAACACTTTTGTTGTCTGTGAAGAAGCCAGATAACTCTTATCATTTGGTACATGATTTAAGAGCAGCAGAAGTGCCGGATCCACATATTTTGTTAGCACAAATTCCTCCAGATGCGACACATTTCACAGTATTAGATTTAATTTTCAGTAGTGCATTTTTCAGTATTCCACTTAGTATAGAGAGTCAGGGCTTATTTGGATTTACATATAAAGAACAGTTCTATGTATATAAGAAATTACCGCAAGGATATAGACATAGTCTTCACATTTTCAACAAAGTATTGAAGGATGGTCTAACCGGAATAGATAAACTGTTAAAAAGTACTGTCATTCAGTATATGGATGATATTCTTTTATGCGCACCAGATGTGGAAACATGTCACAGAGTCAATAATGTTGTTAAAGATGCTAGCAGAAAAGGGGTCTCTCAGAAAAAGCTGCAGTATTGTTAGAAGAGTGTAATATATTTAGGTCAGACAATAACACAGGGATACAGAGGTATTTCAGAAAAGCAGTTAGAGGCTATTCGCAAGGCTCCTAAGCTTAGAACAGTCAAAGAGATGATGACATTTCTGGGTATTGCTGGCTATTCCTCAGCATGGGTAGAGGACTATGCTAGTTTAACAGGACCTTTGGGAGCTATGATTAAAGATACAGGGAATGTCCAACTTCACTGTAATCTTTCCTGCACACAGGATGGCCTTTTGGCATTTGAGACTATAAAGCAGAGGTTACAAAAGGCTCCAGCTTTAGAATCAGATTCAGATTCAATTTATTGTCACATACAAAGTTATTCAAGTACAACATTGCAGCAAAATGATTTTCTGTCTGTCCACTCACCCAACAGGGGTTAGGTCTGCGCAACAGACGCAACGGCAGCAGATACACCGCGCCATCTTACAGTTAGAAAAAACAGCAGGATTAAAACAGGGAAGTGGTGGTAAAAAAAGAGAAGGTCCCAGACTGTGCCTTAAGAAGCACAGTGTGTGATCTTGAAAAAAACAACACCTTTAGCACACAAAGCAATAGTTTCAGTGACGTAGACAAAAGCAGTAGGAGGAGTGTTCAACGGGGAAAGCGCGGGGGGGGGGGGGGGGTTGGCAGGTTCAGTTCGTGAAAATGTCCAAGATGTAGTATCGGTCACGTGTCCTTGAGCCCGCTCAGACAGGGGAGGTGCAGCAGATCTCCATGACGACCGTTCCGAGGAGTTGAAATTATCAGCAGCCAAGGCCACTGATAGCAGGGGCAGCCAAAAAGTTCAGCCTGTTAGAATCAGAGATGTGAGCTGAATTTTGAGCTAATAGTCCCTCCGATTCAAAATTCCAATAGCACTTCCTGACTACTCTAAGAATTTCTTATTATATGTGTCGACTTCTACTGGAGGTAAATATGCATGTGCAGTCCTTTGTCAGCCAACAGGCACTGGAACGGGTCCTCAACCAATTGCTTATTATTCTACAGCTTATTCAGAAGTGGAAAGGGGCTTACCACTGTGCTACAGAGCAACGGTGGGAGTGTACTTGATGTATGATAAAGCATCATTAGTCACAATGGGTTATCCAGTGACAATACTTACCCACCATAGTCTCAGAAATCTTTTAAACCATGGCAAATACACGTTACCTATGCCTAGACTTAGAGATTATTATAGGCTCCTAGAACAAGAAGATATCACCCTAGCGAGATGTATCACAGTGAATCCAGCTGAACCGTGACCCTGAACTAGATAAACGGCTACAGATAATGAATGAATGAATGAATCCAGCTGAGAACTTGCCAACTCCAGAGGATGGTGAGCCACATGACTGGGTACATGAAGCAGAGAGGTACTCAAAGCCTAGGTCAGATTTGTAAGCCCTCCCATTGTCTGAAGCAGACATAGAGTATTGGATAGATGGTTCCTGTTACCGAGTGGGAGATAAATTGAGTGCTGTCTAATGTACTAGCAAAATGTACAGCACATAAAACAGATGCATCAAGGGTCACGCAGGGAAATAAAGCAGCTGATGAAACAGTAAAAGCAATTACAGGAGTAGACAAATTAGCAAAGTGTTTCTGGTAACTCATGAAATGGACTTGGAAGATAAAATAACACTTAGAGATGTGATTCTAATGCAAAAACCTTTCCTGAAATAGATAAACAGTTGTGGCTAGATCGAGGTGCCACCCGAGATTCTACTGGTCTCTGGAGAAGCCATGAGGAGCTGATAGTAGAACCTTCAGATCAGTTGGGACTGATGATTCAAGAGGCACATGAGTTAGCTCATGTTGCAAGGGGGGAGGTTAAAAGGATAATTACAAAGGAGTATGGATTTTGGGCACCATATTTACTTGAACACCTTGATAATGTGATTGGCAGGTGCACACTTTGCCTAAAAAATAATTTTTGGAGAGGTATGATGGTTCCTCCTTGTTACATTCCAACACCGAATGGTCCTATGCGTGAATTAGTTGTGGACTTTGTTGACATGATAAAACCAGTTGAAGGTAAAAGATACATGCTAGTTGTTGTGGCTAGATTTTCATTATGGCCTGAGGCTTATCCAACTAAACGGAAGGATGCTCTATTTGTTTCTAAGTTTTTATGTAGAGAAATCCCCAGATGGGATATCCTCAGATAATGGAAAAAGTGTTTGTGGAGAAATCTGCGAAATTGATTTTGCAAAATTAAGGAATTAAACAGCAACTGGGAGCAGTATACGATCAGCAAAATCAAGGGATTCGTGGAAAAAAACTTTCTTTCCTTCCAGAAGGTATTGGGGAAGACCACTGTGAGGGTGGTTAAATGTTCAAGGACCCTAACATGTGGAAGGGATTCACACACTCAACCAACAACAATAAAACTGGACTGAAGGACTCTGAGCAAGAAAATGCCCAGCTTCAATACATCATCAACACTACACGAGAGTCGATACTGCTGTAGAGCTGTAATGCCATAGTTTTTGTTACTTAACTGGGTATCATTTGTCTGTTATAACCATTTGAAGAATGATGTTCTAAATTGAGTAACTGTATTGAGACCTCAGATGTTTTTTCCTTTTCTCAGTTAGGGATATGGGTGTCAGGTAGGGACAGGTCCATTGGAAGGTCCGATAGGTTGACCAGCCTGAATTTTTGAAATTTTTTTATTTTATTTTCTGAGGTTTCTATATACAATTACTTAAATCATGTCCCTACACAAATAGTCAAATCTTTTTTTGAATTGGAATGGAGTACTTTAAGGGGTTGCCCAAGGCAGGGGGACCGTGAAGATAATTTTTCCTGTCTAGACTGTTTAAAGACTCTCACACTCCACAAAATTGTTATAGTATTATTATATTATTATTATACTGTTTGTTCAGAGATAGCATGCTTTCCAAGGCGCAGTCAGACCTCGGTATGGCTCCTTTTTTCGGGTCATGTGGTAGATCACACATCCCTGCTCTGGGGAGGGGGGCTTTCTCTCCTCATTCAGGAGTCCATCAGCTCCCAGACCCCATGATGCTACACTTCTCACTTGATGGTAATGTTGAATTAAACGTTGAAGTAATATAAACCAGTGTTACTGAATTTGTGACACAGAAGCAGATGAAAATAAAAACAGTTTTCTGACCGTTGTCAGCACCCCCCCGTGATTCCTTGGGTCACACCCCACAGTTTGAACAGCCTTGGACTAAAGCCACCACGCTAAATGCCGAACGTAGTCTAAAGGCTCAGACAGCCCTCCAGCTTTGGACTGTGGAGAAGTGGAGCTGTGGTGTGGAGTGATGGGCCTCCATCAAACACCTTTGGTGTGACTTGGCGATCAAGAACTGAGCCTGACGTCTAATTAATCAGTTCATTAATATTCAGGAGTAATGTGTTTGTGTGAATATATGATTAAAGGCTGGTTGTAAATGTAATGCAGAGGCAGATACTTATCATGTGCTTCTCTGAGTCACATGACCCTCAGGAGACAGGGGACATGCTTAGAGTGGAGCTCAGGACACAGCTCCTGGGTCTGAACACAGATCTCAGACTTACTGCTGGTAATAAACACTGAATGGTCACAGTGTATCGTTGGTATTTTGGTCAGGAAACCAAAAGATTTCAAACACACACAAATACACACTAAATTCACCTAACTGTCCATCATAAGAGGATCATGTTGGAAAACAACATAGAAGCCCAGAATCACAGGGTGCAAAGTGGGAACACACCCAGTCCATCACAGAGAGACACACACTCACACATATGGACTCTTTTGAGTCGCCAATTAAGCTACCAATGTGTGTATTGGTGACAATGCTGTGAGGATTTGATGAAATTCAGACATATGTGGACATAACATATGAAGTGTCTGGACTTCTGATTTTCTATACAGATAATGTGTCCACTTCCTCAAACTGTGTTTTATTGTCTGTAACTTGAGGCGTGTGAAATCTGCTCAAAACATTGTTAGAAAAAACAAAGGCCAGGAGCAAAGGATCAATGCTCTGATGTCGTCCACTGAGTGAAACAAACACACCCTGCACAGGAGCGAGGGAATGAGTTTCAAATTCAGAGAGATCTCCACAGGTTTCCTCAGTCACACACACAAACACACTCACCCAGTCACTCACACACTCACCCAGTCACTCACATATTCACCCAGTCACTCACAACTTTGGACAGTCTCACAAGCTCACCCAGTCACTCACACCTGTGGACAGTTACACACACTCACCCAGTCACACACACACCCACCCAGTCACTCACACATGCACACACACACACCTGTGGACAGTTTCACACTCTCACCCAGTCACTCACACCTGTGGGCAGTTTCACACACTCACACACACACCCAGTCACTCACACACTCACCCAGTCACTCTCTCACACACACACACTTGATTTCCAGACAGTGCTGTAAAAGTGAATTACATTATGCACTGTATGTGGCGCTCCGGAGCACAATTACAGATGTTTACATATAGTGTTCCTTTAAAAGTACCTCCTTCAAACGTATACTGTCTGTGAAGCATCTATGGATCAGATGTTCTCCCTGTGTCTTTCCCCACCTTCTCCATTCAAAGCTACCCTTAAAGAAGCTACACCACATGGTCAAAAGCCCTTAGACCGCCTTCCATCGTTTCCTCTGAAATTAAGGAGATAAACAGTGGGTTTGTTCCCTGTTTGCTGCCGTATCACCTTCTGCTCTTCAGTGAAGGCCTTACACTAGTTTTTAGGGCCTTGCTTTGAGGGTTTGATTGCAGTCAGCCACGTAAACATTAGTGAGGTCAGGTGCCTATGGTCTAACTCGTCCTAGACGGACTGGAGGGAGGTCCATTGCTCCAGAGAAAAAAGTTCCACAACACTGGGATTCGCTGTACCCCTCTACTGCTTATGTTTGCCATTGGACATGCAGTTAGGCTCATGTGCAACTCCTCCAGAGTGTGCCATTGTAATGCATGGTGGTCTATGGAAATTACGACTGGAATGATGGGTGCACCTTAAAGGAAGGCGGGATTAAATTAATCATCTGGCCTCCAACATGGAGGAAGAGGAGCCTCTGATTCAGAGTGAGTGAAACAGAAGTGGAATCATCTTTATTTTCAGTATTTACTGAATCACACAGAGCCCTGGATATTCAGAGCAGTTACAGACACATTTATAACAGCTGCTAAATAACCCATTACAGATACTCAACCACTGATGTTAGTGACTGAGTATTCATATTAGCTCATGAATATTTACTACTAATTAAATTACATTATAATCTAATACTCTAACTGAACCAACAGGTGAATGTTCATGAAACTGCTGTCCCAGTAAACAAGGAACGTCCCTGGACGTTCAAAAAATGTCTAAAAGCAGTCAGTCCGTCAAGGACATATTTCAAACGTCAGCGGACGTCCAAAATGAATTGAAAACAAGTCCGTTATTTCAGGACCAATTGACAACGTCAATGGTCGTCCGAAATGCATTGAAAACAAGTCAGTTATTCCCGGACCAATTGATAACGTCAGTGAACGTCCGAAATGCGTTTAAAACAAGTCAGTTATATTGGGACGAACTGATAACATCAGTGGACGTCCAAAATGCGTTTTAAACAGGTCAGTTAATTCGGGACCAGTTAACGTCAGTGGACGTCCAAAATGTGTCTTTTATTTCTGTTATATCTCTGAAAGAGAGAGAGAGAGAGAGAGAAAATGTGTGTGTTTCAGACCCTCCCCTTCAGATAACGGTTACTCTGAGTTTGAATACAGCGTCAAAAAAAGTTTCAGTGGATGATTTTTCAACGGTTTGTGGAAGAAGGCATTACTAATACAGCGGAGGAGGCTCATATATTCAGAGGTAAGTGATATTTAATCTTAATAAAACTTTAGTTTCTCTCATTCTGGTAATGTATAAGTATTTAAAGAGCTCTAGCAAAGCAACAGCTATGCTAGGTTAGCATCTCAGTGAAGACAAGTGAAGGAGTGTAGAGGAGGATAATAGGTAACCCATTCTGATTAAAAATTCAAAATAATATTACACTATTAACAGTAATGTTTTTGACATTTATTTCAGCAGGTCTGGGTTCCAGTTAATTGCAAGCCACCTTGCTAACAATGCGAATTCATTCATCATCTGTAACCGCTTATCCAATTCAGGGTAGCGGTGGGTCCAGAGCCTACCTGGAATCATTGGGCGCAAGGCGGGAATACACCCTGGAAGGGGCAATTACAATTCAATAATTCCATTTACATTTGCAATTTCATAAACTTCTATTGACATTTAATTTTTTTTAACTGATGCTAAATTGTGCATGTTTACAACTAAGTAATGTCATTATGAATATTTGTATGAATAATTCTGGTACACTTTAGTCACCACAGGGTCCAAAATGGTTTGCCACTGGGGTGGTATATATTAAGCTAATGTTAACATGGCTACATAAAAGAACTTACACTGAAAGGTACTGTATTCAAGTCAAGTCAAGTCAAGTTTATTTATATAGCACATTTAAAAAGACAGTGAATGTCAGCCAAAGTGCTGCACAATAAAAATCAACTAACAAAACAATAGGTACAATACTTTTAGGTATTGTACCTAAAAGGGGTACAGCCCCACTGACAAGCTTTTGTACACTCTGTACTTTGCTCAAATCTGTACTTCATTTTCTTAGTATGTATATTTTTGTTTCATTTACATGTGTAATCGAATACAGAATATTATCCTTCCATTATCTGTAACCGCTTATCCAATTTAGGGTCGCGGGGGGTCCAGAGCCTACCTGGAATCATCGGGCGCAAGGCGGGAATACACCCTGGAGGGGACGCCAGTCCTTGAATACAGAATATTAATTTTTTTAATATATTTTCATTAAATATATATATTTTAAATACATTTATACATGTAATTGTGTGTCATATTTCTGTCACATATTTTGGGCTAATTACAAAAATTTGCAAATATGTTTATAAATATTTAGCTTTTACCTATGGGTGTAATATTTGCTTTTACCTATGGGTGTAATGTTTTTTCTAACCGGGATTGTGAACTGACAGGTACAATTAAATACTAATAGAAGTGTAACATAATGGAAACTATTAGAGAAATAACGGTTAAACTATTAGGAACCATTAAGTGCTAATGGGTTACATGATGGAAACTATTAGATGTAGACACAATTAAAAACCAGTCTGAACCATTAAATTCTTAATGGAACCTACTGTACTTTGAAAGTACATATGTAATGTGACTCTGTTAGTGGTCTTTTCAAAGTTAATGTTTGGATGTCTTTTCAACTTTAATTCAGTGTTTATTGAATGACATTTAGGTACGTGATTTCAACGTTGAAATAAAGGCTTTAAAAGGACATCTTTAATGTGACTTTGTTAGTCATCTTTTCAACGTCAGTGTTTGGACGTCTTTTCAATTTTCATTTTCAACTTTAAAAATACGTTGATTAGACGACAGTCAAGTACATTATTTCGTATACAACGTTGAATCAACGGCTAAATGTTTACTGGGACGGGTTCATCCATTTATGGTGGATTTGAAAATGCAAATACGAAGCTGTTTTAAAACAAGATTCTTTAGTCCGTTCCATCTCTGAAAAGCCAGTCACATCTTGGTTCCTGACGTGTGTCAGAGGCGTTTCAGCTGAAAAACGTGTTTTGATCTAGTGTCTGAAGTGAAGGAAAATCCGAGTGTATCACTTGTTTATAAACAGAAACAACAGATATCGGGAAAGTACTCTTTCCTCACACCCCATGCACGCAAAGGTGCGGGGTGGATTTTGGCAGAGAGCAGCAGTCTGCACAACATCTTTTAAGGTGTATCCAGAGCGACGTATACACACTTTTTTGCTTGGTAAAACAGATGCACAAATCTGCCTATCAAGTGTATTTTTTATATCTTAAAATTTGAGCTTCAGAATCATTGTTATGCTGCACTGAAATTAAATGGGGAGAACAGAGCCTCTGTAGTGGCAACTCCAGGCTCAGCATGGCAGAAAATGCACTATAGAGTCTAATTTGGGGAGGAGGTGGGAGTTCTGTTTATTTACACATTTTGACATTAAATTAACTACATAATTAGTGTTCTCTCGTCTAGAAATTTGTAATGGCAAGAAACAGGTGGAAGAACAATTTTGTAACATGGGTATGTTCTACTCTATTTCACCATGTTTTCTTACCTGATGACAACAATGGATTTATATTTATATTTACAGTGTCTGTATATTAATTTAAAATGCTGACACTTCCCTGTACTTTTGGGAGGGAGACAATAACACAACGTGTAGTGTGATATGCATGAAAAACTGTTGAGATCATTTTTTTTACTTGTAATTTTGATCATTAGAATCACTTAATTTGCTGAGTAAATGTTTCAGAGTTTTAGCAACAAACATGAAGCTTACGTCACAGAACTCTATTGGAGAAAATGAACGCTACTGCAGCACAGAATTAACACCTCCATGTTCCAGCTTTAGACACTTTTTAAGACATAAACAGATGTATTAATCACTGTAGGAATCATTCACAGGAGCACACAAATGTATATGTGTGTGTGTGTGTGTGTGTGAGAGAGAGAGAGAGAGAGAGAGAGAGAAGGCTGGGCTAAGTCATTAAAACATTAAAACTCAGTAGTAGTGAAGTTTACATTGCTCTATGAAACCTCTAATTTGGCACTGGGTTCTGTTAAAAAAATTACTGGAGGAAATTACAGCCAAACTTTTGAGAAATGCTATAAAACTCTGTAATAATTAAGATACAATGACAATAGTAGATCAATTATTTCCGTCCTTTGCAGTCAAGTCCTTTACAGAGTTCACTTTAATCTTTATCCAACACTTTGCTAGTACGGACCACGCCCGCAGAGGCTGAAACGGGGAGGCAAACTCAGAAGTCTTTTGGGGAAGAGTTTAGGGCGGCTTATGAATGCGTATGAAGCCGGACCCCCCGTTGGATAAAGTAATATGAGAAAAGGGTGGAGATGGGGTGGAGGTGGGAGCGAGTTTAAAACAGGAGGCTCAGTGGGCTTGATAAAGGCCGAACACGGCTCCGAATATGGGGATCAGCAGGAATGACTCAGCGCAGAGGAGCAAGCTGACGTCGTGAAGCAGTCGAGTCAAGATCCGTCTCCTGAACTAAATGAGGCGAGTTTGTCTGTCGCAGAAATGACGTGAATTTGCAGGGTATATATAGGGCTGAGAGGAGGAGTTTGGGCGTGGTCCTACTCCCAAAATTATGTTATTAGCATAACTTCACTTACAACCATCATCTTCAGAGTCATCCTCTCAGTGAAGTCAGAACAAGCACCCACATTATCGCCACATGTTGATTACAATAACACATTTCCACCAGAGAAGTCTCATCTTAACTCCTTGGCGGTAGGGCCCCTGGGATGGATGAGGTTCACCCCGGGTTCCTCAAGGCTCTGGATGTTGTGGGGCTGTCCTGGTTGACACGTCTTTGCAACATCGCGTGGACATCGGGGGCAGTGCCTCTGGACTGGCAGACTGGGGTGGTGGTTCCCCTTTTCAAAAAGGGGGATCGGAGGGTGTGTTCCAACTATAGGGGATTACACTCCTCAGCCTCCCCGGTAAGGTCTATGCGGGGGTACTGAAGAAGAGAGTCCGACTGATAGTTGAACCTCGGATCCAGGAGGAACAATGCGGATTCCGCCCCGGTCGTGGAACACAGGACCAGCTCTTTACCCTCGCTAGGATCCTGGAGGGTGCATGGGAGTTTGCTCAACCAGTCTACAGGTGTTTTGTGGATCTGGAGAAGGCATTCGACCGTGTCCCTCGGGGTATTCTGTGGGGGGTGCTCAGGGAGTATGGGGTACTGGGCTCTTTGTTACGAGCTATCCAGTCCCTGTACAAACAGAGCAGGAGTCTGGTTCGTATGGCGGGCAGTAAGTCTGACTGGTTTCCAGTCAGAGTTGGACTCCGTCAGGGCTGCCCATTGTCACCGGTTCTGTTCACAATTTTTATGGACAGAATTTCTCGGCGTAGCCAAGTGGCGGAGGGTGTCTGGTTTGGTGGTCTCAGGATTCCATGTCTGCTTTTTGCAGATGATGTGGTGTTGTTGGCTTCATCGAGCCGGGACCTCCAGCTCTTGCTGGACCAGTTTGCAGCTGAGTGTGAAGCGGTAGGGATGAGGATCAGCACCTCCAAGTCCGAGTCCATGGTACTCAGCCGGAAAAGGGTGGAGTGCTCTCTCCAGGTTGGAAGTGAGATCCTGCCTCAAGTGGAGGAGTTTAAATACCTCGGGGTCTTGTTCACGAGTGAGGGAAAGATGGAGCGTGAGATTGACAGGCGGATTGGTGCAGCGTCAGCAGTAATGCGGGCTCTGTACCGGTCCATTGTGGTGAAGAGAGAGCTGAGCAGAAAAGCAAAGCTCTCGACTTACCATTCAATCTACGTCCCAACCCTCACCTATGGTCACGAGCTTTGGGTAGTGACCGAAAGAACGAGATCGCGGGTACAAGCGGCTGAAATGAGTTTTCTCTGCAGGATGTCTGGACTCTCCCTTAGAGACAGGGTTAGGAGCTCGGACATCCGGGAGAGACTCGGAGTGGAGCTGCTGCTCCTCCACGTCGAGAGGACCCAGTTGAGGTGGTTCGGGCATCTGGTTCGGATGCCTCCTGGACGCCTTCCTGGAGAGGTGTTCCGGGCATGTCCAACGGGGAGGAGGCCCCGGGGCAGACCAAGAACACGCTGGAGAGACTATATGTCTCCACTGGCCTGGGAACGCCTCGGTATACCCCCGGAGGAGCTAGAGTCGGTGGCTGGGGAGAGGGAGGTCTGGGTTTCTTTGCTCCGACTGCTTCCCCCGCGACCCGGACCCGGATAAGCGGTGGATAATGGATGGATGGATGGATGGATGGAAGTCTCATCTTAAAGGAAGTTGATTCAATGATGTGCCACAACAAAGTATTTTATAGAACTATAATATTTATCAATCATTCAAAACAAAAACACTTCTTTCATTAACAACAAAAACTCAAACTGACACTAAAATCCTCAGCCAGCCGCAAGAAATCAAAACACTCAAAACCCCAACTGGGATTTAAAGGCAACTGTAGTCAAAAAAAGCACTTTTTATAAAATTCTGATGATTTTCCTTATAATGTGTTCACAAAGCCCCAGTGTCTGTAAACAAGTAAAAAAACAAAGTGTCTCAGTCCGGTATACTAGGCTTTTTTAGACAACGAAGAGTCAGAATGATGAAAAACATAAACCAAGATGAGGACATAGCTTTTTTTCTGTTCCATAGAGGGGTAATATTGACATATTATTGCTGTTTCTGATCACTTAATGTGGAAATGTGTCCAAATTCAGGAGACGGTTAACTATTAACAGCTGTGCTAGAAAAATAAACAACTAAAGTTACAAATGAGTTTCTGTGGGAATTCAAACAGTTAATTAAAAACTTACAATCTACACTTCAGAAACATACAAACAAGTCGTTTTAGTCCCCTCAAACACACCATTCTACCTTTAAAAGATGTGAGAACTGCATTTCCCCACAATCACAGAAGTTCGCTCTAATGGTATTGTTTCTCTTCTGTGTGAATGAACTAATGATCTTGGAGCCTTCTCTGTTCAGTAAAACTTTTCCCACACTCTGAATTGGAAAATGGTTCCTGTCTTTTGTGTAAGAGCTGGTGTTTTTGGAGTTTTCTCTGTTGAGAAAATCTCTTCCCACACTCCGAACACTGATACGGTTTCTCTCCTGTGTGAATGCGCTGTTGTATTTTGAGATTACTCTGTCTAGTAAATCTCTTCCCACACTCTGAACACTGATACGGTTTCTCTCCTGTGTGAATGCGCTGGTGTCTTTTAAAATCACTCTGTCGTGTAAATCTCTTCCCACACTCTGAACACTGATACGGTTTCTCTCCTGTGTGAATGCGCTGGTGTATTTTGAGATGACTCTGTTGAGTAAATGTCTTCCCACACTCTGAACACTGATACGGTTTCTCTCCTGTGTGAATGAGCTGGTGTATTTTGAGATGACTCTGTTGAGTAAATCTCTTCCCACACTCTGAACACTGATACGGTTTCTCTCCTGTGTGAATGCGCTGGTGAATTTTGACAGCACCCAGTTTTGTAAATGTCTTCCCACACTCTGAACAGTGATACGGTTTCTCTCCTGTGTGAATGCGCTGGTGTATTTTGAGATGACTCTGTTGAGTAAATGTCTTCCCACACTCCGAACACTGATACGGTTTCTCTCCTGTGTGAATGAGCTGGTGTATTTTGAGACGACTCTTTTGAGTAAATCTCTTCCCACACTCTGAACACTGATACGGTTTCTCTCCTGTGTGAATGCGCTGGTGTATTTTGAGATAACTCTGTGTTGTATATCTCTTCCCACACTCTGAACACTGATACGGTTTCTCTCCTGTGTGAATGCGCTGGTGTATTTTGACAGAACCTAATTCTGTAAATGTCTTCCCACACTCTGAACACTGATATGGTTTCTTTCCTGTGTGAATGTGCTGGTGTATTTTGAGATGACTCTGTCGTGTAAATCTCTTCCCACACTCTGAACACTGATATGGTTTCTCTCCTGTGTGAATGCGCTGGTGTATTTTGAGATGACTCTGTCGTGTAAATCTCTTCCCACACTCTGAACACTGATATGGTTTCTCTCCTGTGTGAATGCGCTGGTGTATTTTGAGAGTACCCTGTCGAGTAAATCTCTTCCCACACTCTGAACACTGATATGGTTTCTCTCCTGTGTGAATGTGCTGGTGTATTTTGAGAGTACCCTGTTGAGTAAATCTCTTCCCACACTCTGAACACTGATACGGTTTCTCTCCTGTGTGAATGCGCTGGTGTATTTTGAGAGTACCCTGTTGAGTAAATCTCTTCCCACACTCTGAACACTGATACGGTTTCTCTCCTGTGTGAATGCGCTGGTGTTTTTTGAGATCACTCTGTCGTGTAAAATTTTTCCCACACTCTGAACAGGAAAATGGTTCCTGTCTTTTGTGTAAGTGCTGGTGTTTTTGGAGCATTCTCTGTCGGGTAAATCTTTTCCCACACTCTGAACACTGATACGGTTTCTCTCCTGTGTGAATGCGCTGGTGTTTTTGGAGCTTTCTCTGTCTGGTAAATCTTTTCCCACACTCTGAACACTGATACGGTTTCTCTCCTGTGTGAATGCGCTGGTGTTTTTGGAGCTTTCTCTGTTGAGGAAATCTCTTCCCACACTCTGAACACTGATACGGTTTCTCTCCTGTGTGAATGCGCTGGTGTATTTTGAGATGACTCTGTTGAGTAAATCTCTTCCCACACTCTTGAAGAATTAAATGTTCTTTTGGACCGTTCCCAAAGTAATTAAAATTTAGAAGATCTCCAAAAGATCCAAAATACAACCTTCCTCCTCAGGAGGCGTGCTCGTTCCGGAAGTTTCACAAAGACCAGTCGAGTGAAGTTCAAAGCAAATCAAAGTATTTATTTTAATACTGGAACCAGGAGAACTAATACATAAGAAACGCAACCTAGTGCCCTTCCACGCAAAGTTCTAACCTCTCGCCCCATCTAACTCCAGTTTTATACCCCAAATGACGTATAGCCTGGTGTGAGGTGTTTCTAGCTGATTAACATATATTAATATGCATAATTAGACATGTTAGTACTCAGGTTTCTCGCGTGCAGGTTTCCCATGCACCTATGACCCCAAAACACTCATCATGCCCTTCTGACTCTGTAGGTTTTATTACCCACATTCCTTTTCTGTCACCAAGATTCAGAGGGGTCACTAATGGACTTAAGGTCACTGAGATGCCCTAAAGTTCAACTCCCCCTTTTGGCTAACAGTTGTAATTTATGTGTTTCCTAAGTACAGAGAGGTCTAAGAATTTAGAAAGGTGTAAACACTGAGTCAGCATGCCAGTTAGTGTGCAGATTCTAAACTGTTTAAATGCATGGTTAAAATACTGGTTAATCATTCATATGAATACAAGGTTTCATACAATGAATATGTAATTATACTTTCTAATTTTAACTAATCATCATTTAAGGATATTTGTCCACTAACAAAAAGTAATAAAATTATTTTTCACAACACTCTGAACACTGATACGGTTTCTCTCCTGTGTGAATGCGCTGGTGTTTTTGGAGCTTTCTCTGTCGGGTAAATCTCTTCCCACACTCTGAACACTGATACGGTTTGTCTCCTGTGTGAATGAGCTGGTGCATTTTGAGATGACTCTCTTTATAAAATCTCTTCCCACACTCTGAACAGTAGAAAGTTTTCCTTTTGTCTGTACATTTCTGTGTACGTCTGCTAGATGTGTTAGTCTGGGGAGTAGCTGAGGATATTTCCTGAGAACTGGGTCTTCTGCACAGCATATCCTCATATTTAATCTCTACTGATTTCAGCATGGTAGTATAATCCATTGATGTTTCTTGTGTTTGTGGGAGTACAGTAGAATTGTCTTGGACTCTAGGAGCAGGAGAAGATTTGCATGATTTACATTTCTGAAAGAGAAAAAGGAATAGGAAAATAAAATTCATAGCCAAATTCAGTTTAACTTGAACAGTGGCAAAGATATATTAATTGATTTTAAATATGAGTTTGAATCTACACTTGCACAATCCGAGCTCACTTGTCAACATTGATTTTCTCAGAAACAATTTTTCCAGAGTAATTAAGTCTACGTTATATCAGGAAGTAAAATGCTCTTGGCTGTTTGAAGTGGGATGTATCCACTCGCTTTTCTTTCAGTGTAGTTCATAACCTCTTAGAGAAAATTACAAACATATTTCCTAAATTAGACAAAAACCACAAAGCTATTAACCACCTGCATTTCATGATTTTTTTTCAGTAGTTTTTTTCAAAACTGGCAAGACCTGACACATATAATCTACTACCCCTAGCAAATATCACCACGCTTTGAAGATGTTCAGCCAGATTTTTCCCCTGCAGCAAATAAATATATCACATTAATCACATTTTATTTTTAACACATATGAAGTGTCTGATATGAAACATATTTCAAACAAATTACATAATTTGAAAGGATGTAGGTCCAGGTCAAGTGTAGGTAAACTTATGGAATCACCTTATAATTTGCATCTAGGCTAATATCACTGTCCAAACAACTAAAATGCCAATTTCAAAATTGCTCGGTACAACAAAAGGAAATCTAGACAATGAAAATGTTTAACACCTGAGTTTCTCAATTAATTTGTGTCACACATGCACTCAAAACACTTGTGTTCTCATATCTGAATACTGGAATTCAGCTCATAAATACAATCATTTTTTCAGGGCATCAATAGCAGCTGAGGAGCTGCAGAGAAACTTCACTTTATGTGGAGGTCAGGACCAGAGTTTGAAAGGTCTACAGCTGTATGGAGGGTGTTAGCACTGGGGGAGGACATAGCAGGCCAGGCTAAATCCTGATGAGCTGGTCTTTCACATTCTCATGTCTGCTTCAACAAAACCTTGACTTGGTTTGGATGGTATAGTGTTGTTAAATGTGTCACATAAATAAGATTTTAAATTAATCCAAACTGCAGCAGTGCCCTTTACTGTGGAGCTAGTTTGCTATTCTTATAGCTAGCACTGACCATATTGTAATTACTATAATGAAAACATAAATGGACGAGGTTTATTATTGACTAGTTGATGATTAAAAGCAGCAGTTACTAAAGAATCCATATTTAGCAATACAGTGATCCCTCGTTTTTCACGGGGGATGCGTTTCAAGACCACCCGCGAAAAACGAATTTCCGCAAAGAAGAGGAAAGATATTTTTTTTATGTATTTAACAAGTATTTGGACTTTTAAAACCCTCCCTGTGCTGTGAACAACCCACCCTTTGCATTAAACAGTCATTCTATAATGTTTTTCAGCTGGAACTACATGTGATACCTACCAGTTTCTTTAATAGAGTAATTCCTAAGCTGTGATTTAGCGTGAGTAAATTTCACTCGGATGTGGACATGAACAATACATGTACTGTACGTAGGAAATACTTGTAAATGATATATTTTGTCACCTACAGGCCTAGTCTAATACATGTAAATAATAAAAAAAATACTTTTAATTTAAACACAATAAGAAAATGATATTTTCTTATGGCGATATTGCGGCCATAAGCCCCCTTGAAAAAAACAGAATCCGCAAAAGATGAACCACGAAGTAGCGAGGGATTACTGTAATGTAAAACAATAATAGCTTAAAATATTTAATACAAATTACATTTTTCTGCAAATTAGGATTTTTTTGGTACAATATATTTTATCATAACAATATGTGACTGTACCTACAGCACTTATCAATATGTGCTTTACATTCCACCTTTCAAAGATAATGTCTGCTCCAGTTTCTGTCACAGTGAGTTGTTTTAAACATGTAAACAGTGTAGAAAGGCCCCTACGGACCTTTATTCAGTAAAATACGGTGTAAACGGCGTTTAAGAGTCTCACACGGATATATACTTTCAGTAAAACGCGGTGTAAACGGGGTGTAAAAGTCTCACGCGGATATTTCCCTTCAGTAAAACACAGTGTAAACGGTGTGTAAAAGTCTCACACGGATATTTCCCTTCAGTAAAACACAGTGTAAACTGAGTGTAAAAGTCTCACACGGATATTTACCTTCAGCAAAACACACGCTGACTCCTTAACGGTTACGGCTCACACTCCTACAAATCCGCGCGCCTCCCGCTACAATCGGCTGGAATAACATCGGCCAGTGGTCTCGCTGTAGTTCTCGTTGCGTCTCCCGATTCTCCTCCTGAAACATGTTGTCGGAGGCCTCAACAAACCGCTATATTATGGAAGAAGGTAGCGATATTTAAATAAATAAAGTTCTTTTAAAAGTTTTTTCCATTAATTAATAACATGTTTTATGATGTGCCACTGTCTACAGGACGCTGTTATGGAGAGAGATTAGTCTCAAAATACTTTACAAATGCGTAAATGTTAATCAACAAATAAAACACAAGTCACAAATATTTTTCACTATTCACAAATGAACACATCACACGTCTCAGTCTGCAATTTGTACAAATACAGTTACATTCATAAATACATGTTTTGGTTTTCATAGATATATCACAATTTTATGCGAAAATAAATACATTTGTTTACATTTACATTGAATATATTTGTAAAGTCGAAGTCTCGAATTTAAAATTTATTTTTAAAATGTAGAATCTGCGTTTGTGGATCAAGTCACTCACGTGTTTTCCGTGACGTGCATCTGTTAATTTCCATGCATTTGTTTTTGAATTTTGAGCCTTTCCTCTCGCATTTCACCGATTCTAATACAAATGAAGCCTGATCCACAAATGTGGCCAGCAGGCCAGCTAGCTACCACTAGGTGGCACTATTGTTTTAGGACGTGGGGGCCAACTTAAATAGAGACGCATTTGCGTAGCATTTAATGTGGAAGTTCGAACAAAAAGCCCCCGTGCCGCTGAATTCAGCTTCATATCACAGACAGGAGGGGGATCACTGTGGAACGCTTTTGAAGGTGCCCTAAATTTAACGACGATAAAATCCAGCGGATCTTCCCTAATTTCGCTGCAGAATAGGGTTGTCAAATAAAATACGTTAAACCCCCCGTATTTGGCCTAAAACCGTGTTGCTTATTGGACTGATATGTTATAATATCATAAATTTGAGACTGGATTGTTAAAACGGGTGATTTGTTTCAGACAGATGCTCTCCCTCAGCCGGAGGGAGGGGCACATACCCCACGACTCCAAAACAGAATATGCGCTTCTCATTGGTCATCACTTTTATTTAGCCAATCATCAGCCAGAGATAGCTGTCTATCATTTACTGCGGCAGCCAATGGAGTCATAGTCCCGCCTACAGGGGGTTGTTTCGCTGCGGCCCTGAGAGAAACAGGTCAGTTCTGAGACACTAGGGAAAACAACAGTACCACATTTGTGGATCAGGCTGCATTTGTATTTGGAGCGGGTGAAATGCGAGAGGAAAGTCTCAAAATCAAAAAACCCGCGAGAGGAAATGAACAAATGTACGTCACGGAAAACGCGTGAGTGACTTGATCCACAAACGCAGATTCTACATTTTACAAATAAATTTTAAATTCGAGACTTCGATTTCACAAATATATTCAATGTAAAGGTAAACAAATGTATTTATCTTCGCATAAAATTGTGATATATCTATGAAAACCAAAACATGGTTATCTTGGTTTATATTAAACAGCGGGTAAGACGATGGTGACGCTGGGGGTGATGATAATGGTAATGGCAACGGATGTCATTCGTGACATTACCAAACTGTTCAGGGAACAGATGGAGGCGGAGATTCAGCACCAGCCCCTGGGTAAGTAACAGAAGACATTATTTTAATAACATTCATGTAAAAGTGAGAATTCTGTTCAATATTAGGACTGATCTGAATTAATTAATATCTTTGTCATAATCCAGTGAAGGACAAGGAGATCCAGATGAAAGTGGCCAGTGAGCTTCTGGACATACTTCTAGAAGAGCTCCGGCCACAGAAGGACCGGCCCCTGAGTGAGTAAAGACAATAACACGTGAAGAGCACTAACTAGATTCCACCAGATCTCTGGTATTTGGTGTTTAGGATGTGTGTTTAGAAAAATGTAAATAATGTAAAGTTGTAAAAATCCCCAGGAGAGCGAAACCAAGGGCGACAGTGGCACAGATAAACTCCCTCAGAGCTGAGGAAGAAACCTTGGGAGGAACCAAGGCTCACAAGGGGTCACCTATCCTCCTCTGGTCAATCTGCTAGTGATAATAGTTAGAAGTCTGTGAAAACCTCAGTGTAGGGGCAGGTCCAAGGCACTTGGTGGTGGCTGGAGCGTGGGCAGCTGGTCTGAAGCATGGAGGAGGAGCTCAACAGTCAGCCATCAGTGTCCAGACGGACAGGTGGGAGTCGTTTACTTAGAAAATGGTAGAGGGATGGAGTTAGTTGTGATCTGTTTGGGTGAATGTAAAGCAGAGAATGTGAACATTTCCAGAGTGTGGCTAATGACTCCAGCAGATCTGACTATGACAGCTTTAACTAAAAGGAGAGAACCAGAAGGACGCACAGACGAGGGATCTTCCTGAAACACTGGCATCCCTCTGCTCCACCGTCAACAAACCTGAATGATCGCGTGAAGCGGCGGACGACACCAGCGTCTCAGTTTACTATAATTCCCTGTGTCCATGGACCCCCCGGATCTGCTGCCTTTATCTATGGGGGAGCACTAACTACCAAAAGATAAACTAAACTAATGAGTTTTTAGCCTCGATTTGAAGATTGTGACTGTGTCTGAGTCCCGAATATTTTCTGGAAGATCATTCCAGAGTTGGGGGCTTTATAAGAAAAAGCTCTTCCCCCAGCTGAGGCTTTCTGAATTCTGGGAACTATTAAAGTCCAGTATTCTGTGATCTGAGGAATCGTGGAGGCTCACTATTTCCTATTATATCTTGAAGGTATTCAGGAGCGAGCCCATGTAGAGCTTTATACGTTAATAACAGAACAGGCAGCCAATGAAGTGATGTTAGAACTGGACTGATATGTTCAAATTCTCTAGTTTGAGTGAGGACCCTGGCTGCAGCATTTTGAACTAGTTGAAGTTAAATTGCTGCTGGTGCGTCCTGAGAGTAGTCAAGCCTTGAAGTAATAAAGGCATGTACTAATGTGTCTGTTTTGTTGCTGTTTAGAAGGAGGAAGTTACGCAACATCCAGCCTTTCACGTCTTTTACACAGTCCTCTATTTTCTTTAATCTGTGTTTGTCATGGGGCTTGGCTGAAATATACAATTGCGTGTCGTCTGCGTAACAGTGAATGTTAATGTCATAGTTTCTTATAACTGTGCCTAACGGTAACATGTATAATGTAAATAATAATGGTCCTAAAATAGAGCCTTGTGGTATTCCAAATCTTACTTTAGAATAATTTGAAGATAAATCGTTTACTTTTATAAATGGATAGCGTTCCGTTAAGTAAGATTTGAACCATATTAGGGCTGTCCCTGTGATTCCAACCATGTTTTCTAACCTTTCTATGAGAATATTGTGGTCTATTGTATCGAAGGCTGGGCTTAGGTCAAGAAGCACCAACAGGGATACGTGGCCTTGATCACAGGCAAGAAGAAGATCATTTGTTATCTTGACTAGAGCTGTCTCAGTGCTATGATGGGGCCTGAATCCAGACTGGAATTTTTCATACATATGATTCTTATTTAGAACTAAGTTGTTGGGCCATGGCTTTTTCGAAGATCCTGGATATAAATGGCAGATTAGAAATAGACCTGTAATTAGACAATGTGCTAGAATCAAGGATTGGTTTCTTGATCAGGGGCTTAATAACTGCTAGTTTAAAAGCTTTGGGTACATGGCCCAGGATAAGGGATGAGTTTACTATAGTTAAAAGAGGATTGATAATAGCTGGTAGTACATCTTTAAGTAATTTTGTGGGAATTGCAACAAGTGTGCAAGTTGTACCGTTTGCGGAGGTGATAATCTTCTCTAGTTCTAACTGTGGGAGTGGGAAAATGGTTTCAAGTCTTTCTTTTACGATTACATTATGTTTTATATCAGTCGCATCGTGGATTGTGGATTGAGTTTGTTGTCTAATATTCTCAATTTTATTATTAATAAAGTCCATAAAATCTTTACAGGTGAGAGTTGCCGGAATTTGTTGTTCAGAACCTGCCTGATTTTTTGTAGTTCTAGAAAACACACTAAACAGTACTCTAGGATTATTTTTATTATTGGAGATCAGCGAGGCCAGATAAGCTGAGCGAGCTTTAGTTAGGGCTTTTCTGTATTCTATATGGCTGTCCTTCCAGGCAGAGTGGAACACTTCCAGCTTGGTTGATTGCCATTTCCGTGATGTTTGTTTTAAGGTACGGGTTTTATCATTGTACCATGGGGCGAGCTTTTTCTGTCTCATACTTTTTCTTTTAAGTGGTGCCACATTTTCTAAAGTAAATCGACAGGTATTTTCTAAGTAGTCAGTTAAAATGAAATGGTTCTTCTCAAGGACGACAAACCTGTTGTAGAGAATTTTGTTTTAAGGAATATTTGAAAAACTGTGAAAAGGTGCCACATTTTTTGAGGCAAAAAAAACTATTTTTCAAGCTGTTTCTTTTTAAAAAGATGGCTCTCCGAGGGTCTTTAATAATAATTTGATTGTTAACAGTAACAATCAAAGAAACCTTAGCAGCTTTACAGGATTTCCTGCACTGTGATGTGTTCTTGGCGACACGGTGGCGCAGCAGGTAGTGTCGCAGTCACACAGCTTCAGAGGCCTGGAGGTTGTGGGTTCGATTCCCGTTCCGGGTGACTGTCTGTGAGGAGTTGGTGTGTTCTCCCCGTGTCCGCGTGGGTTTCCTCCGGGTGCTCCGGTTTCCTCCCACAGTCCAAAAAACACACGTTGCAGGTGGATTGGCGACTCAAAAGTGTCCGTAGGTGTGAGTGAATGTGTGTGTTTGTCTGTGTTGCCCTGTGAAGGACTGGCGCCCCCTCCAGGGTGTATTCCTGCCTTGCGCCTTGAGTGAATGTGTGTGTTTGTCTGTGTTGCCCTGTGAAGGACTGGCGCCCCCTCCAGGGTGTATTCCTGCCTTGCGCCCAATGATTCCAGGTAGGCTCTGGACCCACCGCGACCTTGAATTGGATAAGGGTTACAGATAATGAATGAATGAATGAAATATTCTTCAGATTGATGGAAAATGTATTGTAAATTGGTTTATGCTGAATGTTTTATTTTAATGTTCTACATAACACCAAAAAGGTTCTTCTGCTATTACCAGCTTGACAATAACAAAAGCAGAACATGTTTTGTGCTGTATAGAACCGTAAATGCTACACTGACCCATATACATACACAATTTTCATGGATCTGAGGAACCCCTTCATTGGGTTAAGAACGCTTTAAGGAAAATGGTTATTTGAGTCCTTTAAAGTCCCTTTAAAAACCACCTGCTTTGAGAGTATGGTAAACACAGCTGGTTGTTTGCCACTCAGTCTGACTGAGGAGGTGTGTTTTGGCCGGAAAGTGATGTCAATGCATACTGTCTATACATAAATGTGTAGTGACGCCTCTGCTGAACACTCCCAGCCCTCTGAGAATGCTGCTTTAACAGTGATTTACTGCCACTGAAACTCATGAAGTTCCTATGAACTAAAGGCCCGGTCACACTGTGTTTTGCATTTTGCGTTGTCTGTCGGGCGTGGCTAAATTCGGGACTGAAATCAGCGGTGTAAACAGTCCTCCATTTTGGTCCTCCATTTTGCAGTTTCACAGAGGAACAGTGCTAACTTAGCATAACATAGTTCTAAATACTGCCCAGTAGCTGGGTTGTCATCCAAAACATTCACAAATATTTTGCGCAATAAAGAAATATTGCCAGAAAAAAATACGAAATGAGTTCCATCCACTGCACTTTTGCAAATAAACGTCAGATGACGTAGGCTCTGTGATCAAGGACGGCTATGAAACGAGTGGGTCGTTTATATCAAAAACACACTTTATATCAAAAGGCTTGATTTAATATTTATTTGTTGGGCGTTGTGTGGTTTCTGTGTGTGGCACTTGTTCTTAATGATTTGAGAGGAAAGTAAAATGCTGCGTGGTCTCTGACTTTTGCTCTATATGTGTCTACAATACTCCACACATGCTCTAAAATAAGAAGCTCGGATGATGGTGTGAAAACAGAGTGGTAAAGTGCAGAGAGGAAAGAAGAGGAAGGAGAGTTGGGGGAATTCATTCATCAATCCGTGGCCTCTAGAGGGCACTGTGTGTATAAACTAGCTAAAATATCATAGTTTATTCGAAAAACATTTTCCTTTCGTCCGAGCGTAAAACACTTTTGGTGATATTTGGGTGTTTTGTCGAATGTTGGCCTTTTTCCATTCAGGTTTTTTAATGCACATTTTCATAATTTGCAAAATCTCGGTGGATGGAAAACCCTCTTGTTTGTATAGAGTCAAAAGACTACTATAAAACTGCTGTCACTGTTCTATGTTTAAGTGTAGGTGTGTATTTTGGACAAAAGCTACTGAATTTGAATCTTGCTTTAGTTCGAGTAGCTTGGTAACAAACCAGCTGCTAGGTGTTATTACAACTAAGTAAAAACACCTGAAGAAAAGATAATTACCATCTAATCCCACCTCCTGACTGACTGCGTACCAAGCAGACTTTCGTTTGTGTTTTCGTTTGTTGCGTCATAGGTCACTTGACACGTAAATCAGTAGGTGAATTTTATTTGCCCAGAAGTCGACTACAGACCTGCACCAACTTCACAGACTCCAAGGCTTATAAGGTAGGGCAGTGCAGTGGAACAGCAGGTAGTGTCTCTGTCACAGCTCCAGAGTTCTGGAGGTTGTGCGTTCAAGTCCTGCTCCGGGTGACTGTCTGTGAGGAGTGTGGTGTGTTCTCCCTGTGTCTGTGTGGGTTTCCTCCGGGTGACTGTCGCTGAGGAGTGTAGTGTGTTCTCCCTGTGTCCGCGTGGGTTTCCTCCGGGTGACTGTCTATGAGGAGTGTGGTGTGTTCTCCCTGTGTCCGCGTGGGTTTCCTCCGGGTGACTGTCTGTGAGGAGTGTGGTGTGTTCTCTCTGTGTCCGTGTGGGTTTCCTCCAGGTGACTGTCTATGAGGAGTGTGGTGTGTTCTCCCTGTGTCTGTGTGGGTTTCGTCCGGGTGACTGTCTATGAGGAGTGTGGTGTGTTCTCCCTGTGTCTGCGTGGGTTTCCTCCGGGTGACTGTCTGTGAAGAGTGTGGTGTGTTCTCCCTGTGTCCGCGTGGGTTTCCTCCGGGTGACTGTCTATGAGGAGTGTGGTGTGTTCTCCCTGTGTCTGCGTGGGTTTCCTCCGGGTGACTGTCTGTGAGGAGTGTGGTGTGTTCTCTCTGTGTCTGCGTGGGTTTCCTCCGGGTGACTGTCTATGAGGAGTGTGGTGTGTTCTCCCTGTGTCTGCGTGGGTTTCCTCCGGGTGACTGACTGTGAGGAGTGTGGTGTGTTCTCCCTGTGTCTGCGTGGGTTTACTCTGGGTGACTGTCTGTGAGGAGTGTGGTGTGTTCGCCCCGTTCTCCAAAAACACACGCTGGTAGGTGGATTGGCAACCCAAAAGTGGTGTGTGTGTTTCCGCCTTGCGCCCAGTGATTCCGGGTAGGCACCCACCGCTGCCCTCAACTGGATAAGTGCTTACACACAGTGGATTAATTAATAATGTGCTTGACCAGAGGAGGTCGGTCCCCTGTGCTTCTTCCTGAGGTTTTTTCCTCCAGCTTCGAGGGTGTTTTTACTGCCACTGTGCCTTCGGCTGCTCTCCTGGGGTTATTAGCTTAAATTTTTGTTTTAATCCTCAATGTCTGTAAAGCTGCTTTGTGACACCATCTGGTTGAAAACAGCGCTATTCAAATAAATTTGACTTGACATTTATTCTGCAATATTATTTTAATAGTTAATGAATCCAACAAAAATGGTTTTAGATAAATTACAATTTTAGTAGACACTACACAATCAAAAATGAATAAATAAACTATTTAAATTAAAATAATGGCACTCCAGGTGGTGATGCTGTCACACAGCTGCAGGGTCACTGTTTGTGAGGGGTGTGGTGTGTTCTCCCTGTGTCTGAGTGGGTTTCCTCCAGGTGCTCCGACATCTTCCCACAGTCCAAACGCATGATGGTATGTGGAGTGCTTTGTGAAATTTCCACAGCTGTGAGGGTGACTGTGGAAATTTTTCTGAATTTGAAACTCAGTCCCTCCGTCCTGTGCGGGGTGTGTTTGTTCTGCTCAGTGGATGACGTCAGAGCATTGATCCTTTGCTCCTGGCCTTTATTTTGTCTAACAATGTTTTGAGCCTCAAGTTCACGGGCATCAAATTACAGACAATAAAACACTGTTCGTGAACACACTAATTTTCAAATAGAAATTCAGAAGTCCAGACACTTACTGATACGTTATATTTACTCAGGGGCATCGTTGATTAAAATAAATTCATATAATTTACATATCGCCCACAGTGACCACGAGGTGCACATAATTAAATTCTGTAAAGTTAATGTTAACATCCATTACAACAATAACTTCCTTTCTAAACTGGAGCATGATTCTTCTCTGTTTCTGAATGTTCGTGTTCATGCTAACGCTTGTGTTACAGTGAAGAGTAAAGCAGTGAGAACCATGGAACTTATTACACCTGTCTAACCAGTAGAGCAAGGAGGAGGACATATGAAACATGCTCATGATTTCACTGAATTTACAGTGAAAGTGAAGGGTATAAAAGCTCCTCATCTACTGATGCCCACACACTTCCTCCCACAGCTGCACAGGTGAGACATCACAGGTAAGAGCCTTGTTTAGATTTTATAACAGGCTCCAAACTACTTTACTGGAACAATGTAAAGATATGAACTAAATAACCCTTTATAATACAGCACGTGTTTCAAAGTGTACTTTTGTTCAGTGTATTTACTGTATTTAGTGTATCGTCCCTGTATTTACCTTGTAACTTCTCCATAAGAATCAGTACAGATTACTGAGCAATTTATTACGATTTATGAACAGCGAGTAATAACTGGGGACTTAGAGTCTACCATTTGATTTCCCAGAACTTACAATGTAACTCAAGCCAAACTAATTTCAAATCTGATCATTAAAACAACGTGTTGTAAACATACTCACAGAGAGAAGGAAAGATGAGCTGGCCGGTTCCGTACACTGACCAGAGCTATCAAAGGAACCAGATTGTGCCGTATACAAATCAAGGGCGGCCTGGTCTACAGATCTTTGATGATGAGGTGATTTTTTTTTGTTCTGTTTGTCAATTTCCTTGAAATAATTTTGAGTGTTAATAAAGTCATGGTTTGTGTTGCTGATCAAACTCAAATCATACTGACTCTCTCTCTCTCTCTCCCCTCTCTTATCTCTGTAGGAACTATTTGCAAACTTTGATGCTCTTGCAAAACCTGGTGACCCTACAGCTCATATTACTGTTACAAAGAATTCAAAGTCAATTCAGTACCCAAACGGAGTGAAAATTAAAGAGTATGTGATCACTTCATTTTTATTAAAGCATTTAAATATTTTGTTTACAATTAATATAGTCAGTGATGTCATTAACGTTTTCCAATTTCCCTCAGGAGTAATATGACCTTTGACTGGAAATGAAGAAACAACACGTGGACGTCTTACAGCAACAGTTCTTCAAGAGTTCCCTCTTTGCACTACAGGCTGTGGTTTAAATGGTTCTTTCCTTAAGAAAATGGTCTTTCTCTGTGATAGAAACCTGATGTATTTGGTGCTATAAGGATTTATATATTTGGCTGCATTTATATTCCCACTGTTATTACATTACGCCATATTTCAGTCATTAAACAACAGACAATGAATGTGTTTATTAATGTCTGTGTTCCTCAGTGATGTCCTGAGATTCTTGTTGTACTCAGCCACTCAGTTCCCAAACGTTGTGGTTCATCTGCACAAAACACACATTTCCCACATTTCACACACTGCAAATTAACACCAATCATTCTTTTTCATTTATATTTGTTTTTTTTTTCTTCTGTAAACATTCTCAGTAAAAATTAATAATAAAACTAAGATTTCTACTTAAGTTGTGCCTTTAAAGAATGAAAGCCGTTAAAATGTACAATGCATTGCACAATGCATCATTAGAGTTTATAAAGACACCAAACACCATTTCCTTTCACTGTTCCAAACATTCATTGTCTGTAGTCCTTATCCAGTTCAGGGTTACGGTGGGTCTGGAGCCTACCCAGAATCATTGGGTGCAAGGTGGGAACACACCCTGGTGGGGGAGCCAATCCTTCACGTGCAACACACACACACTCACACCTACGGACACTTTTAAGTCTTCAATCCACCTACCAACATGTGTTTTTGGAGCGTGGGAGGAACCCGGAGCACCCGGAGGAAACCCACGCAGACACAGAGAGAACACACCACACCCCTCACAGACAGTCACTCGGAGGAAACCCACGCAGACAAAAGGAGAACACACCACACCCCTCACAGACAGTCACTCGGAGGAAACCCACGCAGACACAAGGAGAACACACCACACTCCTCACAGACAGTCACCCGGAGGAAACCCACGCAGACACAGAAAGAACACACCACACAGACAGTCACCCGGAGGAAATCCATGGGGAGAACAGTCACCCAGAGTGGGACTTGAACCCACAATCTCCAGGTCGCTGGAGCTGTGAGACTACCTGCTGCACCACCATGCTGCCCCAATTCCAAAAAACGAAATCATATTTTCACATGACCAGTACTCAGTTCACATGAACCAAGGGCAAACCTGCTTTGTCTCTATGGTAACTAAGCAAGCATTTACTTACCTAGGACCTGTATTTAATTTGTGGTTTATATTTAAGGCTTTTAGCAAACATTGTTATCCAGAGAGACTTACAAAATTGCTTTGTTGTTAATATACTTTCTTGAGACAGTTTCACAGAGGCATGTGATGGTCACTGTCCAATGATAAGAGTGCAGCTCTGACGGCTCACACAGGCTCTCGGGCTTTGACACACAGAGGTTTGTAAACAGAAGGGAAACTCTGCTTGATCTTTCTTGAAGTTTATTTTAGTGTGTTAGAATGATGTCAGCCAGGAGAAAGGATGGATTTGCTTCCTTTTTAAAAGGAGTGACCTATAAGAGAGAGAGAGAGAGAGAGCGCTTCTGGGTTGCGACTCTAGTGAGAGGTGACAATAAGTTGAAAATAATTATTTTATAGTTTTTTTTAAAAAAGGACACACCCAATTCCTCATTAATTGAGGAATTACAGGCACTCATTTATATGGAGGAGTTAAACTTAAAAAATAAATGAAGCACAAACAAGAGTTTCAAAATATAAAATCATTAAATTACATAATACTGAAGAACAAATGTATATTAGTAATACAAAAAAATCGACTGTAAATCACTTCATCTTTTTACAAGCTTTTGTGGTGGACGTTTATAAAAGGCTATTCCTATTGAAACCGCAGTTATCTTTAATGCGATGAGCAGTCTTTTATTTCTTCTGCAGAAGAATTACCCCAAGTCTGAGAGCTGCTCTGGTCTGCTTCACTCAAGCAGGTCAAGGCGTGCCACCAGCAAGTGGAACACATGTCTCACCCAAAAGCAGATAAGAGCCCCCACAGACTAGAATATATTTCAACACACACACACACTCAAACAAACAACAGAAATAGTATGTGTTGCACAGCACACAGTTACTTGTAGTTAATGAAAGATTCTGTTACAGACATATCATATATTGTAGTTGATGAATGTTAATGAAAGATTCCACTGCACATATATTACATCTATAAGATCAAAAAACACATTTCCCCTACACTTTTTAAAAAGGTTTTATATTTTGCTCATGTTTTTAATTCAGCTGTTTTTTTTATTTAAACAGAAACTGACTCACAACCAAAAGAAGTCAAATAAAATATCAATTATTAAAACTAAAATAAAATTAAAAATTGAAGTGATTTGCAGAATAAACCTTAAATAAATGTAGAATATCTGAAGGTAACTAATGGACTTTTAGGAAATTTAGATGAGTTTCAGTGGCAGTACGTGGTGTAATCGCTGGTAAAACAACATGCTTTAAGAAGGAGACTACACATCGAACCATGACTTTATCTGCTCTTAAACCTATAGGAAGTTTCCAGATGTAATTACCTCAAACACCTGTAACCGTGGCAACTAACAGGGGATGGGAGTTTTTTTCTGCTATTGTGAATCCAGTGGGGGTTTCACAATTTTAGAGTGAAATAGATCATAATTTGTTAGGCAAAAATGTAGCGCACACACACAATAGCAACCACAGAAAACACAACAACTAAGAATGTTTTTTCAATACTGATTTCACAAATCAGCTACTACTATTACGCTATTATTATAATTAATATTCCAACTACTAATAATTGTAATTCTACTAAAACTAATGCTGCTGCTCCACTTCTATTGAAAGAGCGGGGTTAAATACAGAATTCTTTTTGTCTTTAACTTGAAGCTTGTGACATCTGTTTTCAGAAAAACACAAAGGCCAGGAGCAAAGGATCATTGTTCTCAGCACGAGCGAGGTACTGAATAATTAGGCGGCTTTCACAGCTTTTTCTGTCTATCCATGATGTTTTCTATTTAGAGGAAAAGAGGAACACCGATAAGAAGAGAGCCATGTCACTATCAAAAAAAAAGAAAAAGCGTAGCTGTTGTTAAAGTCACTGTGGATAATGATAATGTGCAACTATTTGTCATTGTACAGTGTAATGTGTCTTCCGCATATAACCCATCTATGGCAGTGAACACACACACACACCCTGTCGGTCCCAGGGATCAAACCAGCAACCCTCTGGTACCAAGCCCTGTCTCTAACCAGTAGGCCAAGGCTGCCCTGGTAGTGTATGATAACAGTGTCTGCTAAATGCCTTAAATAAATGTTAAATGAGATGTTAGATCAGTGAAAGGAAGTGGTGTTCGGTGTCTTTATAAGCTGTAATTATGCACTGGGATGACACCTGTAGTGTTTTTACATGTACACAGCTGAATACAGCACAGGTATTGTTCTCATGCAGTGTGTGTAGAATCCAGAAAAGAGGCCCATTTGAACACTTTAATTGCTTTCGTTTAATTAAAGGCACGATTTAAGATTTAAAGAGAAATCTTATTTTAATTATTAATTTTAACAGATCACTCTCACCCACTCACCAAAGAAAACAGTACAGTGGAATATGAATGTGAACGAATCATTGGTATTAATTTCTAAAACACTGTACTACATGATTACCCAATGTTATGTCCCTGAACATAAACACTGTTGTTGGTTTTTGTTACTGATATTGACATGTTTGTTTTTTGTTAAGGTAGGGGAAATAAATCCCTCCCTCATTGCTCCAAAGACTGTGGAAAATGTGTTTTGTAGAGGTGAAACTAAGAGTAGAACAAGAATCGCATGACCATATGGAGGAACACAGACATTATTAGACATTTATTCTCATTCGTTTAATGACTTGTGAAATATGGCTTGTACTAATAGTGGAAAACTTATAATACATACATTAATCGTGCCACTACCAAAGACATCAGGTATTCCATCACAACATCCATCTTAGTTTATGAAGAACCATGTAAACCACAGCCTGTACAAGAGCAAATACAACACTAATCAGAGCCCTGGAAGATCTGTTGCTGAAGGATGTCCATGTGCTGTTTCTTCATTTCAAATGAAGGGTTACTTGACTTCTGTGAGAAATTTGAAAGAAAGTTAATGAGTATCACTGAGTATATTAACAATAAAAGCAATATTCAAATGCATTAATAAAAACCAAAAAGAATTTTTAAATGGATCACATACTCCTTCGTTTTCACTTCATTTGGGTGTTGAATTTCTCTCTGCTGCTTTATAACAATAATTTGATGTTTACTTTGACCATTGGTTCCAACAGCATCAAAGTTTGCAAACAGTTCCTATAAAGAGAAGAGTAACAGAGAGAGGAGAGATTAAGGAGGAGAGACAGAAAGAGAGGAGAGATTGAGAGAGAAAGAATAGAGATTAAGAGGGAGGGAAGAGAGAAAGGGGTCAGTACACTTGATACCTGATCAGTACGATAAATCATGACTTTATTTACACTCTTATTTACAGCAAAGAAATGAACATAATGATCACCCCGTCATCAAAGATCTGTAGACCAGGCCGCCCTTGATTTGTAAACGGCACAATCTGGTTTCTTTGATAGATTTAGTCAGAGTCTGGAACCGGCCAGTTCATCTTTCCTTCTCTCTGTAAATATACACCTTCATGAAGTGGATGACATCAGCAGCGTGACAATACAGCAGCATGAACAGCATTGATACAAATAAGAATACTAATTTAATTCATATATTTATTTAACATTTTCCTTTACACATTTTTGGGGTATGTCATGAAATATTTGGAGTATGAAGAAGAGGCTCTTACCTGTGATGTCTCACCTGTGCAGCTGTGGGAGGATGTGTGTGGGCAACAGTAGATTTACATTTACATTTTACATTTATGCATTTGGCAGACGCTTTTATCCAAAGCAACTTACAAAAGAGGATCTAACATTCAAACTACAGCACAATTTATACAAAATACCTTACATTGAGTGCAATATGCCAGGAAGTAATAAGTGCATTAAAGATAGACTTTCAGTGCAAAAGATACTCTTGGAAGAGTTGGGTTTTCAAGGATTTCTTGAATGCGGAGAGGGTTTCTGTTGCTCTGATAGTGCTTGAAAGCTCGTTTCACCAGCGTGGTACCAGAGATGAGAATAGCCTCGGCTGACCTGTACAGGGGGTTGGCCGTGTTAGTTGGCGCTCCTTTGAGGAACGGAGAGGGTGGGCGCTAACGTATGGTTTTAAGGGTCTATTGAGGTAGATGGGAGCAGAACCAGTGAATACTCTGAAGGCCATCATTAGTGATTTAAATTTGATTCGAGCAGTGTGACATGTGCTCTTTTAGGCTGGTTGAAAACCAGGCGTGCTGCAGCATTCATGGATCATCTGTAGCGGTCTCACAACACAGGCCGGAAGACCTGTCAGGAGGGCGTAGCAATAGTCTAGACGGGAGATTACTAACGTCTGAACAAGGAGCTGTGTTGCATGTTGAGTAAGATATGGCCTAATCTTCCTTATGTTGAATAGGGAGAAGCAGCACGATCGAGCTACAGCGGTAACGTTTCTTACAACCTTGGTGGGAGCTACTGATAGGGACTCTAGCTTGATGCTGATGTTGTGGAGAATAGCTTGCTTGGCTGGGAGGACCAGTAGTTCAGTTTTGGATAAATTCAATTGGAGGTGATGTTCCTTCATCCATGTAGATATGTCAGAGAGACAGTCAGAGATTCGAGTTGCCACTGAGTTGTCACCTGGAGGAAAGGATAAATAGAGCTGTGTGTCATCAGCATAGCAGTGATAGGAGAAGCTGTGCAAATGTATGATTGGGCCTAGAGAGGTGGTGTACAAGGCAAAGAGGAGGGGACCCAGCACTGAGCCTTGGGGTACACCTGTGGTGAGGTGGTGTCGCGCTGATGTTTGTCCAAGCCATGACACATTGAAGGATCGTCCAGTGAGATAAGACTCAAACCAGGAGAGTGCATTGTTCTTGAAGCCCATGTCAGTAAGTTTGTTTAGTAAGATGTGGTGGTTGACCGTATCAAATGCTGCTGATAGGTCAAGCAGCATGAGAACTGAGGACTGACCTGTTGCTTTGGCATCTTTAAGCGCTTCCATTACTGACAGAAGTGTGGTTTCCGTCCAGTGGCCGCTCTTGAAGCCGGATTGGTGCAAGAAGGTTATGTTGGGAGAGGAATTTTGTTGCCTGCTTAAAGACTCCTCTTTCAATGATTTTAGACAGGAAGGGGAGGACAGAGACTGGTCAGTAGTTCTCTACTATAGAAGGAGCAAGAGAAGGTTTTTTGAGTAGAGGTCTTACTTGAGCTTGCTTGAAGGTGTTTGGAAATGTTCCAGAGGTTAGTGAAGAGTTGATTACATGAGTGGCTCCGGACACAATGGATGGAGTTATGGTTTGCAGTAGGGTGGTAGGAATGGGATCCAGTGGACAGAATGTAGGACGGCCGCCTCTAAGAAGATTTGATACCTCGTCTTCTGTGAGAGGAGTGAAAGAAGGGAAGGAAGCAGTAGGTTTAGGAGGATTCGAAGGGAGAGCTGGAGGCTGTGTAGAAGGGTCAGAAAACCGGCTGCTGATTGCAGCAACTTTGCTGGTGAAGAAGTCAGCAAATGGATCAGCAGTGAGGTTGGTTGCAGGGGGTGGAGGTGGAGGGTTCAGATGAGGAGCGATTATAGCCTTCACTTTCACTGTAAATTCAGTGGAATTCATGATCATGTTTTCGTATGTCCTCCTTTTGCTCTTCTGGTAAGACAGGTGTAATAACACATTCTACTGCTTTACTCTTCACTTTGTAATGTAAGCGTTAGCACAAACACGATCATTCAGAAACTCAGAAGAATCAACATCCCACTCTAATTGTTTAAGATGGAATATGACGTTAATATTTTCAGGGATGTCTTGGATAACACTGGAAGAGTTATGCTCTGAGCTTCTTCCACACAGCCTCACACTGTAATGATGAAACGTTCACTATAACTGTAATAATACCTACAGCACATGGATGTATAAAAGTGTGTATTGTGTAAACATTTGTGTGATGGGGCGTGGGAATGCTGTATCGTGGCTAGGCTAATGTGTATACTGTGTTTTTTTTCCTTTTAGGGTGATTGATTCTGTGCATTTAACCCATCCGTGATAGTGAATGCACCAACACACACGTGAGCAATTCTTTTAGCCATACACACACACAGGTTAGGTACCTTTCTCAAGGGCACTTCAGTCTTGGATTAACTTTTTCTGCCAGTCGTGGAATTGAACCAATGTGTTTATTGTAATTCTGCACCTATTAAACAATATCCTAACTGTGCTAACCCACTGAACAGAGCTGATACAGGGGAGGATGTAGATTACTTGTTGAAGAATGGTTTAACAATATGTTTGTTAGTAAGCTTAATATAGTAAAAGGACACTGGCAAGGTCCTTTGATGCTAGAAGCATGTGATATCTCTGCAGTTACAAAGCCAAACTTAAGAATTAAGCTTTAAGTATCAACCTGCCACATTTCAACGTTTAAATAATACTGTGCGGGGGGCTGTACTTTGAGGTACAACTTACTAGGATGATGTGGCGGCATACACTCCAGATTGGGATACTTATATTCAGATATTGTGTGAGCTTTTAGGTCATTTGCCACCCTTAAGTCCCTGCACCTTGCTGGTCTATTTAACACCTCACAGTTCAGTTTTCCAAGGGTCACTATTTCATTTTGTATATATAAAACTATAAAACAGGATTTGAATTTTTTCCCCCCAAATTTTTACTTTTTCATTGTCGTGTTTTTCCCTGTCTAGCGTGTTCCTGCTCTGTCTGTGTCTCCCTTGTTTACTCTCATGCTTTGTCTGTCTGTTTCTATCTATGATTTCTATAGAAACTACATATTCTTTTACTGAGATCATACAAACTGTGTGTGTGTGTGTTTACATAGGTTAAAAGAAATACAAAAAAAAAACATCTGGTTAGATTCTTCAGTAAGAAATTGTGTCTAGATACTGTTAGACTATAGTGCATTAGTAAAGAGGGAACACATTTCCATTCATCTCACACCCTCTTAGTCCCTCCTTCACCCACTAGAGTTATTACACCATTGCTTTGCATCAACTATAAGAAGATTTCCCAAAGTTTCTGGAAAATTACCTCAGATGGTGCACATGTTCCTTCCAACACCACCCCCACCCCTTCTCTTTTGCTTTGAAAGTAAACAAGTAATAATTAGCATTCAGATTTCAGACAGGCACTAAACTGATTAGCCAAAACATTATGATGACCCCCTTTCTGCAATCAGCTCCTGCTCAGGACCCTCACAGAGCAGGTGTGATGTGGTGGTGGATCATTCTCAGCACTGCAGTGACACTGACGTGGTGGTGGTGTGTTAGTGTGTGTTGTGCTGGTGTAGAGTGGATCAGACACAGCAGTGCTAGAGTTTTTCAACCCTGTGTCCACTCACTGTCCACTCTGTGAGACACTCCTCCCTCGTTGGTCCACCTTGTAGATGTAAAGTCAGATACATTAGTTCATCTGTCACCTCATAATTCTCAAAACCACAGCTTATTGACAGTTACTTTACTGAAGGATTTATTTTCATGGCACTGTGTTAGAGACCATTCTTCTGCTTTTAAAAGGCACAGATTGCCCTCTTCTCCACAGTGAAACACAATTATGTTTCTTAATGAAACGTCTGTGACCTGCTTTAGTCAAAACCCCACAGCAGTGTTCTCCTCCTGTCTAAACAGCCCTGTTCAGGACATTTTAATTTAATCTAATCTTTTTCCAGTAACTGTGTTCACTCTGTGTGAAAGCCTCCATTGTTTTCCTCTGGCTTACTTTCACTTTCTCAAACAAACTGCAGACACTCCTCTGACTTTCGGTTTTAGAAGCTGCTTTCATTTTCTGTTTCCAGAAGAGTGTTAGAAGATCAAACACATTCAGTGATGTTGAGGTCTGGGCTCACGGGCGAACAGTTCATTATTCAGTCAAACACCAGCTGGGTCTTTAGATTGATAAATACTGTTTATTTAAGTCAAAATAATTCCTCCATCAAATGTGCTATTACTGTGGCATTGTGTGATTGAGGGGAAACGTATGGTATTAACAATGGGTAAAAACAGGGGTAAAGAATTGGCTAAAGTCCACAAAAAGTGAGAGATTTTGATGCTACAGTGGAGTAAGGAACGTGTTAATGAAGAGAAAGTTCAGCACAAGCTGCTTCACTGAAACGTTTCACATGATCAAAATCTCCCTGAATAAGTACAAAAGTACAAGTGTTGCATATAAGCCCCTTCTCCTTCAGTCCAGTGTTCTCAGAAGTGCAGCTAAAGGTGAGTCTCTGTTCTCTCAGACTGATTCTGAATGCTATTCTCTGTCTTCTATACTACTAATAATTTGATAACAAGATATTAGTTTTTTCCAAATGTATTATTTTTTCATCCAAGAACCTTTATGAGAAATGTTTAAATGAAAATGCAGACTACCTTTTTGTTAACTGGAGGAAATTCTTTATAATCCATCGTTTTATTTACTCACAGTCACTGTTTATTTAATGAAAAAAGTTCATTGGATTTTAGGAGTAAGTTTATCATTGAAACACAATCTGTATGTGTAGATATTAATGCAAAGATTCACAACCTCATAACAAAATAACTAGAAAAGTAACTTAACTGCACTAATCATAACTAAATATTCACATAATCAAACATAACTCTGCATCTCATCTGGTAAATATCTTCTAATGTCCATCAAAGGTTATCATACAGAGTCAAAAGACCAAAAAAAAAAAAAAAAAAAAAAAAAAGTGGAAACAGTGGAAAACCCAGAGTGCTGATGGTTTTTGTGTTTCTTGTAGGCTGGACATTTTCCTTTAAAAATAACCTACAGTGAGTTTGAGCAACACCAACTCCTGCCTGTCTCCTGCCCCTCATTGGTGAAAAGTGAAAATACAACTCAGATATAACATATATATATATATATATATATATATATATATATATATATATATGGCTACAATCTTCTCAATAGGTGTGGTGCTTTTTTGTAAGTTATTATAATTGCAATTAATACAACAAGAAATAAAAAATGAAAAGCATTTTTTCTAAAAAGTAGTATCTGTGTTGTGAGCGAATGAAGAACAAAGTGTATTTCCAGATGTTTTCTTTGATCCTATGGATTTGTTAAATCTACAGCGCACTTGATTTAAAACCATCAAATATTTATTAACCCTAACAACTAGGGACTGGACGATAACCTCAAATAATAATGGACTGTAACCAGGAGAGATGTGGAAAGGGTTAAACAACACATTTTCTCTCTCTCTCTCTCTCTCTCTCTCACACACACACACACACACACACACACACACTTACTTGAATAATGGGATTTGGCTTTATTTTAATATTGTTTTTTTAGCAAATAATCTCTTACGGTTCAGGTAAATATTTCTTTAAATCTCATACTGGGCGTGTAAACCTTTTGTACAGCATTGTGTATCTGACTCATGCTTCATTAAATAAAGATGAATTTTTACATGTCAAAGCTGTATATTAATCTCATAACAATGAAAGGAAATGTTGTACTTCTGGATTCTGTGTCCCAGAGGGAGCACACATATATATATATATATGGACAAAAGAACCGGACCTATGATGGATCCTTGGGGGACTCCAGATGTAATAAGTAGCTGAGGCGGGTAAAAGATCCAACATTGACTGAGAAAGTACAGTGTGGTAACTATGTTGAATACTGGGGTGGTACAGCAGGTAGTGCCACAGTCACACGGCTCCAGGATCCTGGGGTTGTGGGTTCCAATCCTGCTTTGGATGACCATGAGGAGTTTGTTTTTTTCTCCCAATGTCCACGTAGGTGTCCTCCAGGTGCTCTGGTTTTCTCCCACGTTGGTAGGTGGATTGGTGACTCAAAAGGTGTGAGTGTGTGTCGCCCTGCAAAGGACTGGCTATAGGTTCAGTTATTTATTACTTCATTATTTAGTATTATTTCCAATTCTTTATTTTCTTTATTCTCCCTCCCTTCAAGTGTTAGTTCTTCTCTTGGCTTTCTGGTTATTCATTATGTACAGATATTAACTTCTCTGCACTTACATCCACCTCCATGCCTCTGTACACCACACCCTGACTAAATGGTAGAGAGATATATGAGGCACTTTTTGTAACTTCGTTTTGACAGGTCATTTGGGCCAATCAGAGCGTGCCACGTCATCAAGCCCCGCCCCCTTTTGGGAGGGAAGTCCCGCCCCCTTGTCCAATCAGAAGCGTGTATTTGACAGGAAGTCCCGCCCTCTCGTCCAATCAGAAGCGTTTATTTGATCGGAAGTCCCGCCCTGTCATCGACCAATCATAAGCGTGTATTTTCCCGCCCTTGTTCAAAAGTCCCGCCCTCGCTTCGTCCAATCACAAGCGTGTATTTTACCCCCGGATTTCCCGCCCTCCCCTCAACCAATCATAAACGTGTATTTTAACCGTAATTCCCGCCCTTCGCTCTGTTTTATTATAGATATCTACGACCCCCCACGATGAACCCCTTTATCGCGCGCGCACATACGCGAACCCCCCACCCCTTTATCGCGCACACACGCGCGCACAGGCTCTGTTTCATCACAGGTGTCAAGTCACGAGCTACGCTTTATCAGACGCACACTCGCTACCGTAATCGCTAACGATCAACCACCCCACCCCTTTATCGCGCACAGACATTAGCGAACCCCCCACCCCTTTTATCGCGCGCACACACATAAGTGAACCCCACCACTTTATCGCGCGCACACACATAAGTGAACCCCACCACTTTATCGCGCACACACATTGGAATTACAGGAATCGTCCAACGGTCTCAACCCCAACCCCGCCCCCCTCCCCCCATCAAACGGTTATGACACACGCACGTACCCCCACACACACATACAGGGTATACATAAGTAAATTTTTAATTTTTAACTCCAAGTTCTAAATGATTAATGGTGTTTTAGTGATTAAAGATTGTTTTAAAATCGTTCATCATACTGTTTTCATACGATAAAAATGACATTTGAAGCTGTCTTAACGCTGCCCCTCCTAAACCCTCCTCCTCGCTGTACGTCAGAAAAGTTTACGATAAGTGACTCAGTATATCTAGGAGCTCAAAAATCTACGCATTACACGCTGACATTCAACTTTGGATGATATACTGCTTGGACTGGAACCAAAAGGTAAGAACTGACATTTATAACGTAAAATAAGAATAATTTAAGAATATTACTTTATATTTCATTTTAAAAATTTTATATATTTATTTATTTATTTTATTTTTATTTTTTAGATTAAGAACAAAGAAGAACAGACGTGATGGCTAATATTTTACAAGCTCCAAGACTAAGTCCTTAGGGTAAGTAAATATATATATATATTTATATATAAATGTGTATATATATATGTAATATGTATTTTATAATGTTATTCATGAAAATTTTCGTATCTCTTTAGTCAAACGTCCTAAACAGTTATGAACTGGAGACACCTCCTACTTGAACACATCCACTTATGATGAAGCTCTTCCCCTGTAAGTAAAGTACAATATGTTATTCATAATTTTGTGTGTATTTCCTAGTCCTAATTGAAGCTTTTTGTATTTTTTCATCCTTAGATTTCAGTAAAAACAATCTGAAACTATTATGATGCTACTTTCTACGAATGCTGTCGTCTGTGAAGAGCCATCGACTGTTGACTCAAGAATGTAAAACTTATTTTATTTAATGTTTATTTATTCATTTGCTTTATTGTATTAGTCAAATGGCGCAAAAACGCCCTAACAACGAGGTTTTAAACAATGAAGCTAAGAAGCCTAACATCAGTCCTTTTTCACATGATTTAAATAGCACTCAGATAATCTGCGAACTAAAACGCAGTATTTCAAAATTAGAAACTAAATTGAATGAATACGAAACGTACACAACTCTGAATCCTTTTCTGTTAGAAGCTGTAAATCAGCTTAATGACAGTTTGTCAGTAAATCCAACCCAAAACTTTGAATGTTTAAAGTCTCCTGTTAATACCTCAGAAAATACAGCTAAAAGTTTGCATGATGTTTTCTTTGAACTGGAGCACAGCTTATCGAAATTACAAAACACACTCAATGAATACGACACGTGTACAACTCTGAATCCTTTTCTGTTAGATGCTGTAAAACAGCTTAATGACAGTTTGTCAGAACCTTCTAAGCCAACCACAGACTTTGAATGTTTAACGTCTCCTGTTAATACCTCAGAAAATAATCCTGAAATTTTGTCAGATTTTTTCTATGAACTAAATCAAAGTCTTTTGAGATTAAATGATAATCTGATAAACTTAAGTCAAAATTCATTAACCAGTCCTGATTATCATGACAATTCTCCTCCTTCACCTAATATTGAGAATAACCCCAATGACAATTCTCCTCCTCCATCACCTAATATTGAGAATAACCCCAATGACAATTCTCCTCCTCCTTCACCTAATACTGAGAATAACCCCAATGACAATTCTCCTCCTCCTTCACCTAATATTGAGAATAACCCCAATGACAATTCTCCTCCTCCTTCACCTAATATTGAGAATAACCCCAATGACAATTCTCCTCCTCCTTCACCTAATACTGAGAATAACCCCAATGACAATCCACCTGACGATGGTGATGTACAAACGGGAGGTGATCTTGACCCAAATATCAATATAAATCGCTTAGACAGATTCCGCACCACAGAAATTAGAAGAAGGATAAACTTTTTTTCTCTCGGTAACGTCGACAGCTTTGCAGAATTTTACAATTATGTTCTTGAGATTTTAAATGAAATGCTCAATGTTGCCAATGGTGAAATAGTTGGACCGAGTGATGGTGTGTTTGTAGAAATTCAGGGTGATTCGCTCAATGTTTCGTCGCGTGTTCAGATAAATGATGGGGGTATCGATCTGAATTCCTTTCTGATGTTGTTTGAAAACTCCATCCAGAGTAAATTTGAAATACTTTCCGATGAAACTTTACAATTAGTTATTCGGATTGTGCACGCTCCTCAGGGTGGAGGGAAAAAAAAGCTATCGGGTATCTTCAGCACAGATTTTATTCAGAAAAAGATGAAACATCTGTATGTTTTTCACAACAAAGATAACCTCTGTTTTGCCTTATGCGTTTCTCAAATATTGAATCCTGAGAAAAACATTTTCGAAGTAGAACAAATAGCGAGGCAACTGCAAAATGATGTAGGTTTATCCATAGATGAAATGGTTAGCTTTGCACATATCGCACGCTTTGAGCAACATTTGAACTGCAAAATCATAGTGTTGTACCGAAGTGATGAAAAGAAGGGGTATAGTTTGTTTCAGAACACTAACATGCCTCATGACAAAACCGTTTACCTGTTCTTGCAAGATAACCATTATTACGGCGTCAAAAATCTTAAAGGTGTTTTAGGTACATCCTATGTCTGCCCCTACTGTTCCACCGGCTTTAACAATCAGAAACATCACAAATGCGATTTTCATTGCAACGTATGTCTTGACAAAGACTGTCCTAAACGGTCTAAAAAGACTGTACAATGTGAAGATTGTCTAAGGGTTTGCAGATCGCAGTATTGTTATGATAAACATAAAACAGTGATCGATCCAAGCGGTGATCAAACTTTATGCAAAACTAGATTCTACTGCCCTAAATGCAATACCGTGCAGGATCAGAGTAAAGGATCGAAAAAGCATCAGTGTCAAACCAATCGTTGTAAAAACTGTGGAGCCAAAGTTGATTCAGAAATCACACATGAATGTTTTATGCAACCTATAATATTTGAAATTCCCGATGAAAAGTACGTCTTTTACGATTTTGAGACGAATCAAGAAACAGGTTACCACGTAGCTAATTATATATGTTGCATTGATTTCAAAGGTAGGGAGTGGACAGCAAAAGGGGACAATTGCGTGGCATCATTCTTTAGAAAGTATCGCAAGGAAAAGTATAAAAGTTATACATTCATAGCGCACAACGCTAGAGGGTATGATTCATACCTTTTGTTGAACCATTTAGTGAAGGAAGGTATCACCCCTAACATCATAGCGCAAGGTGGTAAAATCTTGTGTTTTCAAGATGTTGAGTATAAACAGAGATACATCGATAGTCTCTCTTTTCTCCCTATGAGACTGAGCGCTATTCCAAAGGCTATGGGGTTCACATCAGACAAAAAAGGTTATTTCCCACATTTTTGGAATACTGTGTCAACCATTCCTAATGCAGGGGTTAGACGAAAAATATCTGATGTTAAAAAATCCAAAACGTTGTATTCTACCCCTGCTTCCTCCCCTACAAGTTATGATTCCTCTAATCTTGAACCTGCTTTTAAATCTCCTAGATTTACCGCTTCAAACTGGTTGAATTTTTAATATTCATATTGTAATTTTATTTCATAAATGATGAATCTTTGTAACAATTAATCATGTAATGTTTATCTTTATTTAAATAAAATGCAATTTCAATGATTTTACATGTGTCATCGTTATTATTTTATTTCAAATACAATGTAAATCTTTCACCAGAGTTAACACATTGAATACAATTCTTAACGTGTGTGTTATTTTTCTAGGGTACATTTTTTTTTAACAAAAGCTACAACCATATCATCATTTCTTTTTAAATCATCACTATACATAGACATAATTTCATTTAAAGTATAACCTTTAGCTTTATGATATAAAAAGAATACACAATGTTGTCCGCAACAAACAGATTCGAACCTCTGCACTTGTTTAGAGTTATGTATTATTTCCAGACAGTTCCTTTTTAAAAAATAATAAATAGATTCAGGAAAGATGGGGGAATTTGGTCGATTTCCGTATGAATCGAAAAAATATCCTGTGGTTTCATTGATTATATATAAAGCCAGCCAGTGACCCCCTGGCATGTGGCTCGGGTCGGTATTTACGATGAACAAAGCAGGAAACTGCGTCAATCTGTTCTCGGGTAACTCATCACTAGCAAAAACACCGTAAAAGACTTTTCTTAGAGACGGACAACTTCTCATCAACTCTGTAAGTTCTCCGGTATCCATGGTTATTGATAATCTATGAGAACGTTTCGACGACTATTGATTTCCAAAATTGAATCAAAACTGGCATACACAATTAGATTCACAGTCCTCGGAAGAGGGTTTCGAAATCTGAGTTCCAGTCTCATATTACCCGACTTTATTAAAGATAGATGCTGCCCACAGTCATCATCGGGTGTCAGGTTGAATGCGACCAGAGTGTAACCTTGGGTGTAGTCTTGTCTGTTTATAGACAACCCCTGATCTTTAAGTTGTTTTCCTGAAGCTAAAATTAAGGAATGAAACTCACGGACCACATTCCCGTTTTGAAAATCCGGCTGGAATGGCTTTGCAGGGTGTTGTGTCCCATCTACATACAGAGCTATAAACTCTGTATCGTAATGTTTAAAATTAAACGGATTTTTATTGTATACACCGCTGAAAGCGTCATTATCGACCATTCCGAAAATTAATGTTTTAGGAAGGGGTCCGAGGAACAGGTTCTCTTGGGTACAGATACGACTGCCTGCGGGTAGACTGAAGGTTTTCATAGAGACCCTCTCTAACGGATATTTAGCTGTAGCGTTAAGTAACGCCTGCGCATGACCCAGTTTCACAGCTGGAGAAACTGTTACTTTTTTCACAAACAGCGATGCTGAGAGTAATTTGAGATTGTAATCCCTCGGTCCTTCTTTCATTAGACAAAATTCCTCTTTACTTCGAACCATTTTAATTTTTAAATCAACTCCGTTTAGTAAAAGTTTATCTTGAAAAAATATATCAGAATGGATGTGCCCGATCAAATCAAAGGTTTTACTTTCTGAGCTAAAAAGAGCCCTGTTTTTTAATCCATTATTACGACCTTGAGGGTCGGTTACATCCATCTGACCGGCTGTATCTTTATAAAACAACCCGGTTGAAAATTGCGTTTGCAAGGCGTCTGCGCCATAATTCATGATACACTCCATTATTGATCTGTATGGGTAAGTATTGCTTGATTGACTGATGAGGCGATCCCCAAGCATAACATCTACTTGTGAAAATAGAGATGCTATGGGATAGTTAATCATTCCGACCTTGGCATCGTTAGCAATATTTGACCCGTCAGGATTTGTAATCTTACATCTTAGATGTAAAAAGGTGTTGTTCAAGTCCAGGTAGTCTTCTCCATTTCCTGCTACGTAAAACTCCAAGGGTCCGGTGTGCGTCTGATAAAGCGTAGCTCGTGACTTGACACCTGTGATGAAACAGAGCCCTCTATCCTTATGTAAATAAAACAAAGAGGTACCCCGTGGGTCACCCCACTATCATCTTTCGTGATTTCCAACCGTTGGAAAAATATTTTGGGCTTATTAGAGCAAAAGTTCTCCCCCCTAAGGGCTTGTGGGCCCCTGTTCTCCCTTATAGAGTGAAAAGCAAACTCTTGTTTCCTTTGTGTCGGACGTGTGCTGAACAACAAATGCAAAACTGTAAACACTCGGATGAGGAGAGGGCCCTGACAGGTAGTTGGTGTAGCGTTGAGGTGATGAAAGCCATTGAGAAGGGGTACAGAGTGTTGAAGGTGTTTGAAATATGGCACTTCCCTAATCATTCGAAATATTTGTTTACAGAATACATCGACAGGTTTCTGCAGACAAAACAGGAGAGTTCAGGTTATCCCTCCTGGGTGGTGAATGAGGCCGATAAAAAAGAGTACATTCAAAAGTATGAGGAGAATGAAGGGATCAAACTAGAACAATCACGCATTGAAGTTAATCCTGCGCAGAGATCTGTGGCTAAACTGGCTTTGAATTCTTTATGGGGAAAAATGTGTCAGAGAACAGACAGGACAAACACTACACTGATCAAAGACCCTAGTGAGTTTTTACAATTCATATTCTCGGATATGTATAACGTAAGTCATTTCTCCTTTCTGAATCAGGAGGTGGCATTGGTGCAGTGGCGTTACGCAGACGATAGATGTCTCAAACCGGGTAACGCTAATGTATTTATAGGTATTTTCACCACAGCCTATGCTAGACTTGAATTATACAATGTGATAGATCAACTACAGCAGAGATGCTTATACACGGATACTGACAGCGTCATTTTCAAAAGTAAAGAAGGTGACTGGATGCCTCCTCTAAGTGATTACTTAGGAGGCCTTACGAGTGAATTGGACACAGGTGATCAAATAGTAGAATTTGTCAGCGGGGGTCCGAAAACCTATGGTTACCGCACTCTCAAAGGGAAGACTACGATGAAAGTTAAGGGTATTACTTTAAACTACACCAATGGTGAAATTGTTAACTTGAAATCCTTGACAGAACTGGTTAATGAACATGTGAAAAATCCTAATTCTAACGCTGAAATTATGACTACCCACAATCAAATTGTGAGAGATAAAAGAGGCTTTCACTTAAAAAACAAATCACTGATGAAAAGGTTCAGAGTTGTGTACGATAAACGTGTTCTCTTACCCGATTTCACAACATTACCATACGGATATTAAATAACTAACTAAAAATGATTCATCCAAGGGGATTTGATTCTAGACTTCAGCTTCCTTTTTCTTGTATAGTGTGTGGACCAAGCAATAGTGGAAAATCTTTTTTTATCAAAATGTTGTTGGAAAATTGTAAGGATTCCATGTCAAAAACCCCGGATCAAATTGTATGGTGTTATACGTGCTGGCAACCTCTCTATGATGAACTGCTGAACAAAATAAACATACGTTTTGTTCAAGGAATACCCGACTCTTTGTGTGATGATGAACTCTTTCCACCGCACAAAACAAATTTATTGGTAATCGATGATCTGATGGAAACAGCTAGCAAGAACGAGGAGGTAGAGAAGGCTTTTACAAAATATACACACCACAGAAACCTGAGCGTCATCTACTTGGTTCAAAATCTGTTTTTTCAAGGAAAAAGTAGCAGAACCATCAACTTAAACACCAACTACCTGTCAGGGCCCTCTCCTCATCCGAGTGTTTACAGTTTTGCATTTGTTGTTCAGCACACGTCCGACACAAAGGAAACAAGAGTTTGCTTTTCACTCTATAAGGGAGAACAGGGGCCCACAAGCCCTTAGGGGGGAGAACTTTTGCTCTAATAAGCCCAAAATATTTTTCCAACGGTTGGAAATCACGAAAGATGATAGTGGGGTGACCCACGGGGTACCTCTTTGTTTTATTTACATAAGGATAGAGGGACGTGAAATCATAGTAATCAATCCTTTCACCGGGCTGTGCTACATAATGGAGATGTAATGCGTTTGTTCGACCACCAAACAGAGCATCTCGCGGTTTTATGCGCTCAGGGAAGTCAAAGCGGGACATAAACAATTTAACATCCTGGTTTGATCTTTTCATCTCATTCCAGGTATGCTCCCACATCATAGTTACGTTCAGTTTGAAAGTGTTTTGTAAAGTCTGAATTCTATCCATAGAATTTTGATAAACATCCCCAAAGGATTGTGAACTCTTACTTAGAGGATGTGGTAAATTTGAAGGAAAACATTTATCACATCCGTGATAAAAACATCCTAAAAACTCAAAAGCCTTACGTTCACTACCGTCGTCATAATAACCATCCACAAAATAGTTTCCGAATTTGACCTCACCTTCATTGAGGGCATGTCGGATGGGGATCTTGTCTCTCTCAGAGATGTACTCGAGCCATTGTATGGAAGGTGTTGAGAAAGATTTCTGACCGTCGATGTAATTATCTAATGGCGGGATAGCTAAAATGTTTTCAGACAGAAAGTTGATTCTGAATATTTGTAAACAGACACTAGCTATGGTGATGCATTTGAACGGGTCAACCATTGTACTGCTAAGTATCTCATCCCTGAAAGCTATACAACCTTTTCTCAGAATGTGGACGTCGTTCTTACAATATTGAGCCATTTCTTCCTTAAAGTGAAAGAGCTTTCCTGTACATGTATTGTACCATTCAAAAAATTCTTCTCTTTCTTTGGTCATCATGGTGTCTACCCCGTAGAACTCGGGTTTCGGATAAGGTCCTACATAATTCTGATTTTCCACAGTATTCCAAAAATGTGGGAAATAACCTTTTTTGTCTGATGTGAACCCCATAGCCTTTGGAATAGCGCTCAGTCTCATAGGGAGAAAAGAGAGACTATCGATGTATCTCTGTTTATACTCAACATCTTGAAAACACAAGATTTTACCACCTTGCGCTATGATGTTAGGGGTGATACCTTCCTTCACTAAATGGTTCAACAAAAGGTATGAATCATACCCTCTAGCGTTGTGCGCTATGAATGTATAACTTTTATACTTTTCCTTGCGATACTTTCTAAAGAATGATGCCACGCAATTGTCCCCTTTTGCTGTCCACTCCCTACCTTTGAAATCAATGCAACATATATAATTAGCTACGTGGTAACCTGTTTCTTGATTCGTCTCAAAATCGTAAAAGACGTACTTTTCATCGGGAATTTCAAATATTATAGGTTGCATAAAACATTCATGTGTGATTTCTGAATCAACTTTGGCTCCACAGTTTTTACAACGATTGGTTTGACACTGATGCTTTTTCGATCCTTTACTCTGATCCTGCACGGTATTGCATTTAGGGCAGTAGAATCTAGTTTTGCATAAAGTTTGATCACCGCTTGGATCGATCACTGTTTTATGTTTATCATAACAATACTGCGATCTGCAAACCCTTAGACAATCTTCACATTGTACAGTCTTTTTAGACCGTTTAGGACAGTCTTTGTCAAGACATACGTTGCAATGAAAATCGCATTTGTGATGTTTCTGATTGTTAAAGCCGGTGGAACAGTAGGGGCAGACATAGGATGTACCTAAAACACCTTTAAGATTTTTGACGCCGTAATAATGGTTATCTTGCAAGAACAGGTAAACGGTTTTGTCATGAGGCATGTTAGTGTTCTGAAACAAACTATACCCCTTCTTTTCATCACTTCGGTACAACACTATGATTTTGCAGTTCAAATGTTGCTCAAAGCGTGCGATATGTGCAAAGCTAACCATTTCATCTATGGATAAACCTACATCATTTTGCAGTTGCCTCGCTATTTGTTCTACTTCGAAAATGTTTTTCTCAGGATTCAATATTTGAGAAACGCATAAGGCAAAACAGAGGTTATCTTTGTTGTGAAAAACATACAGATGTTTCATCTTTTTCTGAATAAAATCTGTGCTGAAGATACCCGATAGCTTTTTTTTCCCTCCACCCTGAGGAGCGTGCACAATCCGAATAACTAATTGTAAAGTTTCATCGGAAAGTATTTCAAATTTACTCTGGATGGAGTTTTCAAACAACATCAGAAAGGAATTCAGATCGATACCCCCATCATTTATCTGAACACGCGACGAAACATTGAGCGAATCACCCTGAATTTCTACAAACACACCATCACTCGGTCCAACTATTTCACCATTGGCAACATTGAGCATTTCATTTAAAATCTCAAGAACATAATTGTAAAATTCTGCAAAGCTGTCGACGTTACCGAGAGAAAAAAAGTTTATCCTTCTTCTAATTTCTGTGGTGCGGAATCTGTCTAAGCGATTTATATTGATATTTGGGTCAAGATCACCTCCCGTTTGTACATCACCATCGTCAGGTGGATTGTCATTGGGGTTATTCTCAGTATTAGGTGAAGGAGGAGGAGAATTGTCATTGGGGTTATTCTCAATATTAGGTGAAGGAGGAGGAGAGTTGTCATTGGGGTTATTCTCAGTATTAGGTGAAGGAGGAGGAGAATTGTCATTGGGGTTATTCTCAATATTAGGTGAAGGAGGAGGAGAATTGTCATTGGGGTTATTCTCAGTATTAGGTGAAGGAGGAGGAGAATTGTCATTGGGGTTATTCTCAATATTAGGTGATGGAGGAGGAGAATTGTCATTGGGGTTATTCTCAATATTAGGTGAAGGAGGAGAATTGTCATGATAATCAGGACTGGTTAATGAATTTTGACTTAAGTTTATCAGATTATCATTTAATCTCAAAAGACTTTGATTTAGTTCATAGAAAAAATCTGACAAAATTTCAGGATTATTTTCTGAGGTATTAACAGGAGACGTTAAACATTCAAAGTCTGTGGTTGGCTTAGAAGGTTCTGACAAACTGTCATTAAGCTGTTTTACAGCATCTAACAGAAAAGGATTCAGAGTTGTACACGTGTCGTATTCATTGAGTGTGTTTTGTAATTTCGATAAGCTGTGCTCCAGTTCAAAGAAAACATCATGCAAACTTTTAGCTGTATTTTCTGAGGTATTAACAGGAGACTTTAAACATTCAAAGTTTTGGGTTGGATTTACTGACAAACTGTCATTAAGCTGATTTACAGCTTCTAACAGAAAAGGATTCAGAGTTGTGTACGTTTCGTATTCATTCAATTTAGTTTCTAATTTTGAAATACTGCGTTTTAGTTCGCAGATTATCTGAGTGCTATTTAAATCATGTGAAAAAGGACTGATGTTAGGCTTCTTAGCTTCATTGTTTAAAACCTCGTTGTTAGGGCGTTTTTGCGCCATTTGACTAATACAATAAAGCAAATGAATAAATAAACATTAAATAAAATAAGTTTTACATTCTTGAGTCAACAGTCGATGGCTCTTCACAGACGACAGCATTCGTAGAAAGTAGCATCATAATAGTTTCAGATTGTTTTTACTGAAATCTAAGGATGAAAAAATACAAAAAGCTTCAATTAGGACTAGGAAATACACACAAAATTATGAATAACATATTGTACTTTACTTACAGGGGAAGAGCTTCATCATAAGTGGATGTGTTCAAGTAGGAGGTGTCTCCAGTTCATAACTGTTTAGGACGTTTGACTAAAGAGATACGAAAATTTTCATGAATAACATTATAAAATACATATTACATATATATATACACATTTATATATAAATATATATATATATTTACTTACCCTAAGGACTTAGTCTTGGAGCTTGTAAAATATTAGCCATCACGTCTGTTCTTCTTTGTTCTTAATCTAAAAAATAAAAATAAAATAAATAAATAAATATATAAAATTTTTAAAATGAAATATAAAGTAATATTCTTAAATTATTCTTATTTTACGTTATAAATGTCAGTTCTTACCTTTTGGTTCCAGTCCAAGCAGTATATCATCCAAAGTTGAATGTCAGCGTGTAATGCGTAGATTTTTGAGCTCCTAGATATACTGAGTCACTTATCGTAAACTTTTCTGACGTACAGCGAGGAGGAGGGTTTAGGAGGGGCAGCGTTAAGACAGCTTCAAATGTCATTTTTATCGTATGAAAACAGTATGATGAACGATTTTAAAACAATCTTTAATCACTAAAACACCATTAATCATTTAGAACTTGGAGTTAAAAATTAAAAATTTACTTATGTATACCCTGTATGTGTGTGTGGGGGTACGTGCGTGTGTCATAACCGTTTGATGGGGGGAGGGGGGCGGGGTTGGGGTTGAGACCGTTGGACGATTCCTGTAATTCCAATGTGTGTGCGCGATAAAGTGGTGGGGTTCACTTATGTGTGTGCGCGCGATAAAGTGGTGGGGTTCACTTATGTGTGTGCGCGCGATAAAAGGGGTGGGGGGTTCGCTAATGTCTGTGCGCGATAAAGGGGTGGGGTGGTTGATCGTTAGCGATTACGGTAGCGAGTGTGCGTCTGATAAAGCGTAGCTCGTGACTTGACACCTGTGATGAAACAGAGCCTGTGCGCGCGTGTGTGCGCGATAAAGGGGTGGGGGGTTCGCGTATGTGCGCGCGCGATAAAGGGGTTCATCGTGGGGGGTCGTAGATATCTATAATAAAACAGAGCGAAGGGCGGGAATTACGGTTAAAATACACGTTTATGATTGGTTGAGGGGAGGGCGGGAAATCCGGGGGTAAAATACACGCTTGTGATTGGACGAAGCGAGGGCGGGACTTTTGAACAAGGGCGGGAAAATACACGCTTATGATTGGTCGATGACAGGGCGGGACTTCCGATCAAATAAACGCTTCTGATTGGACGAGAGGGCGGGACTTCCTGTCAAATACACGCTTCTGATTGGACAAGGGGGCGGGACTTCCCTCCCAAAAGGGGGCGGGGCTTGATGACGTGGCACGCTCTGATTGGCCCAAATGACCTGTCAAAACGAAGTTACAAAAAGTGCCTCATATATCTCTCTAATGGTTTATGCTTTTAAATCAGCACTACACAGGATGGCATTATTTTCCCGTTGTCATCAGCTGCATGAATGTGTTGGTCACTTAATCTGATCAATAAAACAATGTGCTGTAATAATATTTACAGAGAGGAGGAAAGATGAGCTGGCCGGTTCTGTACACTGACCACAGCTATCAAAGGAACCAGATTGTGCCGTACACAAATCAAGGGCGGCCTGGTCTACAGATCTTTGACGATGAGGTGATTTTTCTTTTGTTCATTTTCTTGATGTAATTGAGTGTAAATGTCTGTCTGACCAAGTGTCTGTCATCCTGACCCCTCTTTCTCTCAATCCCTTTCTCCCCTCCCTCATGCTGTTTCCTTGTTGTAGGAACTGGTTGCAAACTTTGACGCTGTTGCAAACCATGGTACGGGTCAGGTTACTGTCACAAAGACAAAGAAAGAAATTCAGTATCCAAACCGAGTGAAAATTAAGGAGTGAGTGATTCATTTAAAATGATCTATTAATGTTTATTACAGACTTTAAATATTTCCTTCACAATTAAAATACTCATTGATATTGACATTAAATTTCCTTTCCTATTTCCCTCAGGAACAATATCACCATTCAGTGGAAGTGAAACACCACATGGAAATCCTCAAGCAAATGTTCTTCCCAGGTTCTTTGATACAGGCTGTGGTTTAAATGGTTCTTTTTAAAAGTAAAATGATGGTTCTCTGTGCTCAAGAACCTTCTGCATTTGGTAATTTAACCTTTTTATAATGGCTCTGTTGTAACATTTATGACTCCACTATCACCAGCCTTATTACAGTAATTAAATAATTTAAAATGTCTGTCGACCCTGTATTCTTGATTTTACATCCGGGGTCACAGTTCACTTCACCCCTGAGTTTTCAGAATTTAAAGAATGACAAAGGATATTTTTGTCTAATTTTGTTTTTGGAAATGAACAACAGAAATCTGTTTTAATGTGAAGTGGGGGTCTGGAATTTTATTTTCCTTTAAATATAAATATAATTTAAAGATCACAATAAATGTTAACTAATGTAAATTAAAGGTTTTGGGTAAAATAAATCAGTTGATTGAATTGGTGTGTCCTAGCCTATATGTAGCATCTGAACATAGACCTCACACCTTACACGAAATGGTTTAGTCTGTCTTCACCAAGTCAAGTCAAAGTGAACTTTATTGTCATTTAGACAACACACAGCAGTGCACAGCTAAACAAGATTCCAGTTCTCTAATCTCCAATGTGCTAGGCAAAATAAGACAATACAACTACACAGAATAAGGCACCATATTTATGAAATTAAATAATAGCAGCAAGGAATGGCAGTGTGTATAAATAAATAGGTATTCACATAGAATGTAATATACATATGAAGCAGAAAAATATTGCACATGAAGTATATGAATGAATCTAAGTTGTGCTGTATAAAATATGAATATACTGCACATCAGCTATTGCACGTCTGCATTATTGTAGTATACAAGTGATGAGTTTTTTTTTTGTTTTTTGTTTTTTTTAATAGCGTGTGTTGTGTGAGCTTTTACAGTTCAAAAGTTTGATGGCCTGAGGGATGAAGCTCTTGCAGAGTTGGGCAGTCTTACACTGGATGCTGCGGTAACGCTTCCCAGAGGGCAGAAGCTTGAATAGTTTGTGTGCAGGGTGGGTAGGATCCTTGACTATCCTTGTGGCTCTGCTGAGACAGCGTGACTGGTGCAGCTGGTGTATGAATGTGAGTGGGGTACTGATGATTGGTGCCCCTGTAGAAGGTGGTGAGGACAGGAGGGGAGAGATGTGCCCTCCGCAGCCTTCGCAGGAAGTGGAGGCACTGCTGTGCTTTCTTGATGAGAGGGGTAGTGTGTTTTGTCCAACTGAGATTGTCTCTCAATCACATTGTATCTGTGTTGTGGAAGATGCCCAAGAAAGACAACTTTGGTTTTCAGAAAAAAAAAAGAGGTAGGAAACAGACAAAAAAGGAATGACCCGGAATCACTAGGCACAAGGCAGGAACACAACCTGGAGGGGGCGCCAGTCCTTCAAAAGGGCAACACACTCACACCTACTGACACTTGAGTGCAAATCCACCTACCAACATGCTTTTGGACTGTGGGAGGAAACCCACACAGACACAGGGAGAACACACCAAAACTCCTCACAGACAGTCAAGTTGTGTTTCATATGCCCCATTTCATCTCCAGGACATTTTGTTATATTGCGATTTTCTATTTAACACAGTTCTATAATGAACATGCAATTACATCTATTCCCCTCTCCCTCCGGAGAAAAGATTGTGCCTTTAGGGAACACAAGTGGAATTTAACACGACTGATGTACCTTTAAAAGGTAAAGTCAGTAGGAAGAACTAAAGAACAAAAGATGTAATGGGTAGATTTTGGTGGGATTCAAATGGAGGTCTGTCAGGTTAATAGACCAGTACCCAACTGGAGTGAGCTGCCAGTGGTTATGAGATGAAACCCAAACACTAAACCAATATAAAATTGTATCTATTCAATCATTTGTTAAAAAGAGAAAAATAAATATTATTGAAGGGAACCAAGAATAAACCACTCTCAAAGAAGAATATGAACTCATCTCAAGTGAGAAATGAATCCAGGTCATCATGTTACATCATGTTACAAACACTGTACCAACCCCAACCTGTTGGAAACCTGAGAACGAGTGGGTAATATCAGTGGTGGGAAAGGGAAAAGAGCTTAGGGAAGAAAATATTCCCAAATCTACCTGTATCTTAGGGGAGAAGTTTGGGTGGGAAAAGTATACCAGGGGTGACTTGATACCTCCAGAACCTTGAGGTTTGGTGAGTAACTCCCAAAGAGTAGGAGAGCGAGACCTCTCAGCTTTCCAAGAAGAAACTGAGAAAAGAAGGGGAGGGTGAGACCTCTCAGTTGCTCATCTTTTCTCTGTTTTCTCAGAAGGCTAAGTAGAAATACCAGCTGAAATCTAACACATGCCAAAAGCACACAAAAGAACCAGCAAATTCTGCTGTGATCCTGGAGCCTTTATAGGTGGCTCAACAGATGCAAGGTGTCAAGGCTGATTGCTGGTTTGCTGCAGCCCTCTGGTGACCAGAGCTGGACCAGCACTTACAAAAGAAACATTCAGGGCTACTATAACATTTCTTCATGCCTCCATTTTGTCATAGACAGCCAGTCGCCAATGCCTCTAGCCGAGTCTTAACAGTGTGTGTGGGTGTTAGTTACAGCCCATTGTGTGATATTGATCATGTTTTCTTAGCTTTACCATCTCTAAATTATTACACCTTTTGTATTTCATCTGATAAAGCATTTAAGCGTCATGTCTTTTGCTGTGACACAAAGATGAAAGACATACTGCTTGTCTGTCTGCTTATGAGTCTACTACACAGGCCACAGGCACTATGAGGCACTAAGCTCTGCCACCCTGGGGGTTGGTAGCTGTGAATTCATATCCCAGGGCTAGCTGGGTTTCATTGAGCCCCAGGAAGCAAGAGACAAGTTTCCATCATAGAATCATAAAATACAGTTCTGCTGGTATGGATTTGACTCATCTGAGCTCGTAAAAGGTTATACTTATAGTTAAGATTTCTGCAGTACGTTTGAGCCTGAACATGTCCTCTTTCTGGGATGTGAACAATGCGTCTGGTCCAGATTTCTAAATTGTGCAAATGTTTTATATTGATTCTGTGTGGATTGATATGTCTTAGGTCCTGCCTCCTCACCAATCCTACTGGTCTACTGCCTGCCTCCACATCAGCCACATTTTTACATAAAAAACATATAGTAAACATTTTAAATTAATTTCATTCTAGATATATGTTGAATTGATTTAGCAATATAGGCTTTTAAGGCTATTTATTCATCCCGATAAATGAGTAAATATTTATGTATTGATGCTCATTAATAGTTGCATGATTTTAAATATTTGACTCTTCCCTCACACACACCCTGCCACAGTTACACAGCCAAGATGACATCCATTACATGTCTAGTCTTTCTGTGATTACCGGTCAAATTGTACACTGGCTCTTGTCCAAGTTTGTTTTGGGTGATTTTACTGTCATATTTATGATTAACTTTGGGTTTTAATGAATATAGACAGTAAAATGCTGGGAAAAACACCATGTAAATTTAATGTAAAATCTTTCACAAGATTACTGTTAGAAATCGGTCCAAAGTGACCAAACGTTCAGATTCAGTCTCTAAGTTTTACTTTGCCCTCTGTCCTCTGAAGCTGGATCCAGAGACACAGACAGCAGGGAAGTGAATCAAGAGAGTTCCACTTTATTGAAGAGAGCACAGAGTATGTGTCCTGTATCTACTATGTAAATCTACCAGGTGACGGGGAAAGGGTGAGGGCAAAGACTGATAAGAGTGAGGAATGTCTTACTGTCTAATCTAAAGTTCTACAAAGAAAAGAATGCTCTCTGCATGAGCCAGTCATGAGCTGCTCCTGTGCACAGAGAGATAGGGAGAAAGAGAAAGGCAGTTGTCAAGTGCCAAGAGAGGGAGCAAACAACCTTGGGCGAGTAGATTGTGGTCAAACAGTCAAATGGCTGATAAGCAGAGACTGTGTTGGATGCCTGAGGACAGAAAGGCTTGAGACTAACACCCCCCCCCCCGCCCTTGATTCCAATAGGAATGGCTTTTTGAACATTTTTAAACATAGACATTTGAGCTTCATTTCAACAGAATTGAGAGTTTATTTAACTAAACATAAATCTGAAGAAAATATTTAACAATTTTTAAAAGGTTAAACAAAAATGTGCATTTCGTGAGGAAAAGGTTAGGACCCACCCACATTTATTACTATTTAAAATGTCTATATTTAGAATCAGGTGCACCACATCAGTGTAGTGGAAGTAGTATGCACACGTTGCGGTCATTTCTCTTTAGCCTTGAAAAAAGTGTGAAGTGAAGGTGTGTGAAGAGAGGAGGCGAAGTGGGGAAAGAAGGGGCCTTGTCATTTGGCGCCACTGGGCTTTTAACCAGAGTTTAGAAAACATTTACATTTATGCATTTGGCAGACGCTTTTATCCAAAGCGACTTACAAAAGAGGATCTAACATTAGAACTACAGCACAAATTATACAAAATACCTTACATTAAGTGCAATATGCCAGGAAGTAATAAGTGCATTAAAGATAGACTTTCAGTGCAAAAGATACTCTCGGAAGAGCTGGGTTTTCAATGATTTCTTGAATGAAGAGAGGGTTTCTGTTGCTCTGATAGTGCTTGGAAGCTCGTTCCACCAGCGTGGTACCAGAGATGAGAATAGCCTCAACTGACCTGTACAGGGGGTTGGTCGTGTTAGTAGGCGCTCCTTTGAGGAACGGAGAGGGCGGGCGCTAACGTATGGTTTTAAGAGTCTGTTGAGGTAGATGGGAGCAGAACCAGTGAATACTCTGAAGGCCATCATTAGTGATTTGAATTTGATGCGAGCAGCTAAGGGTAGCCAATGCAGCTCAACTAATAGGGGCGTGACATGTGCTCTTTTTGGTTGGTTGAAGACCAGGCGTGCTGCCGCATTCTGGATCATCTGTAGCGGTCTCACAGCACAGGCCGGAAGACCTGTCAGGAGGGTGTTGCAATAGTCTAGACGGGAGATTACTAACGTCTGAACGAGGAGCTGTGTTGTATGTTGAGTTAGGTATGGCCTAATCTTCCTTATGTTGAATAGGGAGAAGCGGCACGATCGAGCTACAGCGGTAACGTGATCTGCGAAGGTCAGCTGGTCATCAACCATGACACCTAGGTTTCTTACAACCTTGGTGGGAGACACTGATAGGGACCCTAGCTTGATGCTGATGTTGTGGAGAATAGCTTGCTTGGCTGGGAGGACCAGTAATTCAGTTTTGGATAAATTCAATTGGAGGTGATGTTCCTTCATCCATGTAGATATGTCAGAGAGACAGTCAGAGATTCGAGTTGCCACTGAAGTGTCTCCTTGAATACTGATTGGTCCTCAGTGATCGAGGATTGGAGCCTCTCTTGCTCTTGATTGGCTGTTTCCTGTACCTTGGTAGTGACATCACAAAATTTATGACACTTTACAAGATGATTCCTGACCATCCCAGAAATCCCGAATCATACTTTTGCAATATAAAAGATTGTGTTAACACAAAGTAATATCACTCAGACAAACCATGTTTTACATAATTCTTAACCAAATACACACACAGTATGTGGCTACCTTGGTTCCTACATAAGTTTTACAGAGCATAAACTGATCCTCAGGAGGGTCTCCCAAAAGATTCTTCTCTTGACCCTGTGTGGCCTTGGGTCATAAAACAGGTCCCTGGAGAGGGGTTTATGAGCCTGCTCTGGAGGTTTATCTCACATTCCATCTGCATGTGCAAGGAGGGGAATATCTGAGTCAGCTGAAGTCTGGGTATTAAAAACAAATCTCAAAGTCAAATTTCTTATTAGAAATTAATACATATTCATCAGCTACAAGTGATCAGATCATCGTTAAAGAGGACACTGCAGGAAGCGGTTAATTACACATGACAGTTTAATTTGCCCTTGTTTGTTGAAGTGAGTGGTATCACCATGGCGACATCTAAAGAGGCCTAGAGAATGAAGGTTATAGATGTATATGACTATGTTCACACAGCAGGTAAACGTGGCCCAAATCCAAGTTGTCATGTGACACAAAAGTGTATTTTGTGGCCGAGTGAAAAGCACAAATCACACTGAATCTGACTATTCAAGGCGAATGGTCTAATCCAACAACCCCCCCCCCCCCCAAACTACTTTAGCCAAATCATCCTGATTGATGATCAGTACAGTCAACGGACAACCACCCATCCTTACGGCCAAGCAATTGCACACAGCACTTTAAATAAAGCCTGTATATATATATATATATATATATATTTCTAGTGTTAATACCTCTGAATAATCTGTTGTTTTGCACATGTATAGATTTTATCTTTTAACTGCTGCCTGAGAGAGGATGTTAAAACTGCATTTCACTGTTTTAACACTGTTCTTGAACATTGTTTTCTCCACTACAATAAAAGCTATTCTATCCTATTTAAAATGAGATTTGTGCCACTTTCATTTGTGGTATTGTAGTGGAGTATGGATCGAATAAAGAAATGAAAAGTTCTGAATAAGGATTTCTTGGGACAGAACCCTACATTCCACAGACTGCGTGTGTGCAAAGACTCTACACACACACACACCCTCACGCACACACATAAGGTCTGCATCAAAGGACTGACCAGGACGCCTGTCCATGACCCCCTGCCTCTTGTCCATGAATGAAAGATAACAAGCCAATTTATGACGCTTTTAGGCAAAAAGAAGATCAAACAAAGTGGTGAAGACCAGAATTAATGAACCTAGTTTATGGCTCTCAGTGTCAAGGTGAGAAACCTTATCGTATGCAAGATCACACAGATGGCCAACAGAATTGACCTCGCACTGAACTCCTGAAAACCCATCCGCACAGGACGAATAGCATGGACCAACAGCGACCCCAAGTGGACAGTTGCGAAATCATGTTTCGCCCTGCGGCCGTCTAAATACATAAAGGACTTAATCGAGTGTTTATAAATATGTTTATGTAATATGTATGAATGTTCCTCTCTGTTGTCCTCAGGTGAATGTCTACCAACTAATGAAGTGATGTGTATTACTGTTTCAATCATGAAGGAAAGTTTCTGTCTTTGATTAGGAAAACAAATTAATTTCTAACTTCTAGCATAATATTGTAGTGGGATGTAATCGTAAAATACCCAAGATATATATACGTAGATGTTTGATATTAATAATCCAGGACACTCATTGTGCTATACCACAAGTATGTATAAGTAATTTTTGTGTATACGTGAATCTTTTCTCTCCCTCTGAAACGTGAAACAAGTCACGTGAGCCTCAGGCCCAGGATCCAATCAAAGGAAGGATACCTCCCAAATGGGCATGACCGCGCCACATCTGAAAAGAGAGTGCCCGACTCACGTCACTCTCTCTTCGCTTCCGCTCTTCCCAGAACTCTTCTTCCGCTCTCCAGCAACCTTCTCATGTTGCGCTCACTCAACTTCAAGTGCGACGCTCTTCCTTCTTCCTTACGCCGACGAAACGACTCAAAGACTCCAAGAAGGACCGCACTCAGCTCCAAGGGACGCCTTGTGCTAGTTAGCAGTGTGATACAGAAACTACAGCATAACGTCGAGTAACTCTAAGTAATCTTTGTTTAATTGTGTTTATGTTTTATCGCCCAATCTAAGTTTAATCTCACGACTGATCAAAGCAGGTGAAACTTATTTTGGCCAGAATAAGATATCACCCCTGAGATTAGTTGATAGCGGATATGTCAGCGTTATACTCTGACTTCTGAGGGCATCGCTTCTGGGGACTCAAGTAACGAGCGAACGACTCTGAGACGCCCCCCTCACTCAGGGGACAATCTAGCCAGGCCAGCAGTTCTCCGTGAAGGGAATCCCCCTGACTGACGTCACACCGTCTAAGGCCAAGAGTGTCTGACTCACCCTGGAAGGAATCCCCTTCCCAGCGAGCCTACCTTCAGTGACACGGGGAGGATAAGAAGCAAAGACCCGGAGAACGGAGATTGAATCTGCGGGACCCGACGGCTCGGTGATAAAAGGCAAAAAGAGTAAGCAAGCAAAATTTACTCACTTTTCAGAAGCTGATGCCTAATTAAGTCTCTTGATAAATTTATACATTAATTAAATCTCATTTAGCAACACATTAGTCAAGTCATATCGCCTAGCCTATCTTTAAATTCGAACCAGTTTGACCTGCGTTGATCTAGTGAGAATTCCTAAGGTCGTGCTATGTCTAGTAAATAGTCTCTTCTTTTAATAAAATATTTCCATTATTTGAAATAACAGTGTGTGGAGTCTATTCATTAAAAGTCTGAAAATCCTGAAGAACTCACGTAGCGATGACAGTATTCACTCTCTAACTACTTGTTAATGTTTTTGTCATTTAAGTCAATCATAATAACAATTATTATCATTAGTCATGTCAGTAATCAGAACGAGTTTGAATAAGGTCAAACGCTACAAATACAACATATAAATATATATATTATATATATTTATATAGAAACACTACAGTGTATACACAACATACACTACATATTTTTGGCGTCCACGCGAGGCAGGAGAAAGTCTTTTAATGAACAAACTGTAAACACTGATAAATAATCTCAGCTTGGGTTTATGAAATGCTTTCCGCTGTTTATGTTGCTGAATAACGATTGAGATTCAAAGCTTGATGTGGGCAATTTCGTGTTGTGTATGATACTGTTGAAAATCTGTTCTATGGTATATACCTTTGAAAAAATAAGCTTGGTTGTTTTTGAAGTGCGCGGCTCTGCGCCATTTTGCATGCATTAAACTAAGGCCTCGGCCCCCCCATTGCGCGTATTCCGCGGTGGGCCATTGATTCCGGTGCGAAGGACAACCGAACTGAATTCCTCCGTTCGTTTTAAAACTGGGTCGCTACCAGCGTTAACGAGATCGCGCGCTAGGCGATTGGAGATTAATAAATAGAAAAGCCGAAAATACGGCTTGTGTAGAGAGCGGTCTGCTCTTCTCAGCTCTTCCTGCCGACTGAACGCAAATTCAGGAAAGGACCCCTTTGAAGGGGCGGAGCTGAAACTAAGGAGGGAAATTCAAAACGCCCCCAAAACAGAGGAAGACTAATTCCCTCTTGTGGTTAAAGTGCGTGATTGCAGGGAAATCACTTCATAACTAGCGTCTATTGAAGCGTGTCCTCCCGTGCTCCTCCTTGTGGTCAAGTGTGGTGCTACCCTTGACGTTTGATTCCCGTACACCCTCTAGTGGTTGGGAGGTTGTCCGCCGAGGCAACCTTATGTGTTTAGCAGCCCTCTGGTGCTTAAAAGCTGTCATTACAAATGAAATTCTTTTAAAGTACCTTAGTGTTTAAAATCTTTGTCCCATTTAAGATTTTAATTTCGATAACACCCTCTAGTGTTAAAACTTCCCGCTACAGTGGAAATTCCCATTTGTGTTACATTGTGTCTGCTCGTGCCGTGCTTATTAGAATTCCCACCAGCGCCGACTGGTGTTCATTGCTTAAGTTCAACTTTAATACGGAAGCTTGCTGTTGCCATTCAGATTTACTTTCAGTACCCTCTAGTGGAGAAGCTTGCTATCGCAATTGAAATTGTTTGACCAGTTCCCACTAACAAGACCTGGTATTACAGCTCTGGTGGCTGTCTCTAAACTCTGCATACCTGAATAACCACGATTAAAGGCTTGGAAACATAGTAAGCTGATACAGCTATAGTAAACAGTGTGCAGTAATTAGAGATTGACACGTTAACTTGATACCAGGTCGTAAACGCAGTTAAAAGGGAAATTCTTTTAATTTTCGTCATTTTTAATAATTCTTTAATTTGGAAAATTCTTTTGCTTTCATAATTCTTTAATTGGGAATTTTTATTTAGTTTAATGAATTTTACTTTCAATTTTTTTTTATTCTTTAATCTGAATTTTTTTGACAATTCCTTAATTCAAATTTTTTTTATTTTTAATAATTATTTAATTATTGAAAAAAAAAAATTCTGCTCACTTGCATATAGCAACTTTCACTAACTACTAACAGACTTCCTTTAGAGATTCACAAGTGAACTCCAACACCATACAGACTTACTCTTAGAGCACTCGGTACAGGTGAATTTTAGTTCGGTTTAGTTTAAAAAGGATTAACAGAATTAATCCTAACTAAATAGAATTAAGGTTCACCTCGCAGTTAGACACAGCTAACATGGCAGACGGGACTTCTCCCCCGGAAGTATATGTAGATAGCTTGTGGAACGAGGCATTCGCTGTTCTGACCAGCCTTACCAGTGATGTGATGTCCGGATTCGCAGAAACAGTGGAGAAAGCCTCACAGGTCGGTCGTGATCACATGGTGACCAAGTGGATAGAGAACCACTTAACCTACATGGTCAAGGGCCAGTCCCTAACTGAGGCATTAGGCCAAATAGCCATCCTCGCTGTAGTACAGCTCAGGGCCAGTGAACCTGAACTTGATGCATCACTGCGACAGCGGGCAAAGGTGGAGGCAGAATTAAGCCAGCTCCAGCATGAAATGGCTGAAGGGAACACACTGCCCCAGGTCACTCCTGATGTGCCACCTAGTGCCGCTACAGAAAGACAAGACCAGCAGGAAGATAGTGAGGATCAGGAACCAGACTCAGGGACCATAACCTTTAGGAGCTGCTGCAGCACCTCCTCTGGTACCAACAGGTATTTCGCCTTCCCCTGTGTCTCCTGTCAGCCGTCCCTTACAACGCCCTGCTAGACCCAGAGCACTGCAACCCAGTGCCTGACCCCCACAACCTTTACCCTCTCCCGGTCCCTCATACAAGGACCTAGACAAAATCGCGTGCAATATAACCCGCTTTGATCCCAAACCTGATGGTTCTAACGATATCTTTTCTTACCTGAAAGATATTGACTTCTACCTCCAAAGGTTCCCCGGGATCACCATAGATGACAGACTATATGTGATTAAACTGATCTCCAACCGAGACGTCAGTAACTTCATTGAACGTCAGCCAGACTATGTAAAAAAGCGATATGATGTGCTGTGCCAAGCATTGGAGGAAGAATTCTCCAATCACCTGTCACAGACCGGACTGGCCGCTGCTTTGAACATAAAACAGCAACGCCAGGAATCCCCTCAACAATATTATAACCGACTCAGGCAGGCGTATTTCGGACCTAGAAATGACTCTGGAATGGAGGAAGAGTTCAATTTCAAATCACTATTTATCCAAAACCTCCATCCCCACACCAGTCATCAGCTGGGAGTCTCAGCTTGCCCTCGCACCCTGTCTAGCAGACAGCTGCGTGATTTAGCACTCAGAGGTTTCCTAAAATCCCAACAAATTCCCAACAGACGGTCCGAAACACCCCAAGTCTTTAATGTCGACTCCAGCTCCCCACATTTAGAGTTGGAGGGTGCCACCCAGGCCGATCCTCCGAGATCCGCCCTGGACCCTTCCCCCACTCCGTGGGCCAGAGAGGGCCCGAAACCTCTTCCGCCCTCACACCAATACAAGCGCTACCCTCCTCGCAGGCCAGACAGAAATCGTGACAAAGATTTCTGGAACCCTCGGGACAGGGCTGGGTATGGTCATGACTATTACCCTGCAGAAAAGCCGAGGAAAACCACCACATCCCCATAAGGGATATGAGCGAACAGCTCAGAACCAGCTTTCTGATTCTAATAGAGAAAAGAAAGAGAAATACTGGTATCAAAATAAAGAAAATCACGCCAAAGACAAGCTTAAAGGCAAGGAATTCAGCTCTAAGGAGTTAGAGGACATCCGCCGAATGCTTGCAATGATTTGTAAAGAGAAAAAGAAAAAACCTGACGTTCTTTCTATCACCTCTCTGCAGTCTAACCCAGAGCCATCCTCTAACACCCCAGAAATGTTAGAGAGTTATGTAGGAGAAGTGACAAGCGAAGCTCCGTCTTCTAGCGCACCGTGCAATCTCCTCGTGACCCAAACAAACGCTGAAGACCAAATGATACAGGGGGGTGACTCGCAAACACCCTCCAGTGCTGTCTTGGTTGTTCAGTTAGACGGTAAGGAAGGTTTAACGCCAAATGACCCTTCAGTCATTGAAGGCGACACACCCGTCCGACAATTCATGGGACACTTAACTGAGAAAGGGGTTGCATGCAAATTCTATTTGTCGACCATTGTGGAGAGAAGGCTAGTACATGAGGCCCTGCTGGACACTGCATCAGATGTCACCCTCATGTCTTCCGCCTTGTTCCACCAGGTTCGAGCCATTGCGCGGCATGAAAATCGCGAGATACAGCTCCAAAACTGATACACCTAGCCATAGGACCAATGACTTTAGTGCATCCAGTTCATGTGTCTCCACTTGAAACAATTCCCTTCCTCATCGGCAAAGACCTCCTTAATCGCTTTGAACCACTGATTGACTTCAAAAGGTCAAAGATCTGGGCACAAGTGCGTGAGCCTTTGCCCATCTGCACCCCACACCACCGGGAAGCTCAGTGTTGCCGTCTCAAAATCCGGCCTGAATCTATAGGAGATCCACCAAATCAGATCCCTCACTTTGAGGAAGAGGAAACTGAGCCCATGGCAGCCACACCAGAGACTGCAGTCTCCTCCTGGCCCCCTAATGCCATGTTAGAACAACGGAACACATTCCTGTGCACTTTCACTAAACCGTCCACAACAGACACTCCCGGCCTTCCCATCGTGAATGGTCTCACAATGCAGGACTATCATGTGGACAATGTAGTTCTGGCTCTATGGACTGACAAGTCCGCCATAAGCCAAACCCTCTGACACCCTGCGCCTCACTCAACCAAATATTCCTTTGGTGAGCAGTCCTTGTCGCTTTCCTCTCGACCCGACATCAAAAGTAATGTCACCCACTGATGGAATTTGCGCTTTAACTATCCAGTGGAACAAAAGGGTACTCACCCATTATTTCTTGGTCGTCCCTAACTTGCCTCACGACGTTTACATTGGAAGTGACTTCTTGGTGCGCCTCGATGACCACGTAGACACCCTCAATAGTGTGCTGTGGTCTTTGACTGATGTTTCAACGGAAACCTGGTCCTCAGATCCCCAGCAACCTAGGCTCAGGAAAAACTATTCCCGAGGTATGTCAGGTCACCAACCAAGGTTCACTTGTGCTACCTGCGAACACCGCAAATGTACCCATCCACTTGGCCAGGTCGCATGACTAACACTTAAGCCACGCGCATGCACTTTTCCAACCGTCACCTCAGTTCTTCGAACTAGGCCTCACCCTCGAAGCCACACCTTTGGTGGAAACACGAGCAAGATCCACCTATCTGTTTGTACGAAACGAAACCACTCAACCCTTGACAATCCCTCACTCATCTCCTTTGGGTTGGTTGGTCAGTACGAAATTCCATGACTTCGAGTTGCAAATCCCGATTATAGGACCAATGCCTGAATCCCTGCTTCTTGATCATCCAGAATCAAAGGTGTTCTATACTCATCCGACACGAGCTGTTGCTCTCTTCTCAGCTTTGGACATGGGTAAAGGCGCCATTTGCAGAATAGATCTCGCTGATGATGATCAAATGACGGTCATGGTTCTTTCTTTAGATTCATCCCTGGAATCCTCCTGAGAACCATCTCTTCTTCCCGAAGCGGGAGAAGACACTTCAAATTCACGTAATTCGAAAGAACTGACTCCGAATTCCGTATCCAAGTCGAACAAGTTCTAAAGGAGGCTGATGCCCTCCACAGCAAAGAAGAATGTGAGAAACTCTGTGAAGTGCTTCTTAAATATCAGAAATCTTTTGCCAAAGATTCAACGGACTGTGGTCTCACTGACATTCATTCAGTGCGCATTCCCACTCGTCCAGGAGCACTACCCACGTTTGTCCGCCAATACAAAATTCCGTTGGCAAACCAACGAGACTGGGATGTCAAGCTACCCCTTGTACTGATGGCCATACGGGCGACCCCACACGATGTGGTCGGGGTCTCACCCTTTGAGTTGATGACAGGGAGACAGATGACTCTGCCTCTACATCTGTTATATCAGCCAGGTGAAGCTAGCATAGCTGTAGCCCACACCACTCATCAGTATATGGAGGATCTGCAGAAACACCTCAAAGCCACTTTCGCCTTTGCCCAGCAGAAACTGGAAAAAAGTGCAGAAGGTCGCAAAGCGTACTATGATCATAAAGCATCCCACGACGAACTCCAAATAGGGGACAAGGTATGGTACTACATCTTTGTCCAACCTGTTGGAAGGTCGCGAAAAACAGGGGGGAATCTGGCCCGCAAATTCCTACCCCGATGGTCCGGTCCCTATAAGATCACAGACAAACTGTCCCCCGTTGTTTACAGGATCAAAATAAACAAAGCTCGGGGCAGTACTGAACTCAAATGGGTCCACCGCAACCAAATCCGATCACACACAACCCCCATGGGACTTGTAGGGGATACTAACGCTTGTGTTAGGTCATAAACAACAGAACCAAAGGCAGGAAGGGTGTTGGTTAACAAACAACTACAACCTTCTACTCACACCTTAGTTCTTCTATCCCTTTCCCCCTTTCTCTCACTCTTTAGCAGGCAACAAGCTCCTAACCAGACTGAGGACACTCAGGGTGCAAGACCCTAGTCCCTCATCGTCAATTATTGTAGAGCATTTACCCTAGGAAATTTTTATCAAAAGGGGGGTATAGTGAAAAATTTTATAACTTGTCTAAAACGACTCGCCGTAAATACCCTAAATCTAACCATGAGCATCTCTTCCGGTAGGATGGCCCCGCTGCTCATTCTCCTGATCGTCGGCTCCCTAGGAACCTCCGTGCTTCCTGAAGTGATTGAACCTGGTCCTGACTCAGAAATAATACTTAGAGACCAGCCGGGACTGCTAATCACTAATTGCCGCCTCCATACCCAGAGAGTATTCGTACGGTTGAATCCCGCCGAAGCGTGTAGCAAAAACCTACCGATAACCACTCTGCAGACTGGCCGGAATGGAGTTAGATGGACTGAGGAAGCTATCAGCCATGCTGAAGCCAATGTGACTCACATGCTCCGCCAGCTACAAAAGTTTACCGTGACGCAATCGGAACTAAATGGTTTTAACAAACGACCTAAACGCGTCATAGGTGGATGCTAATGGCAGCTGCAACTGTGGGATCGCTACTGAGTCTCGGAACGTCTGCCGTCAACGTAGCCACTGTCAAACGTCAAGTAGGAGAATTGCAAGCTGAAATTCCAAACATTAAAACCCAATTAAACAAGCAGCAGCAACACCTGCAAACAATTGGGTAAACCCTACGTGGCACCGTCGTAGTACTCAATGCTCACAGTGTCGCTTTGAACAAAACGCTCCAGACGGTTAACTCTATGCTTTCAGTAGTGCAACTTGACCTTGCCCACATCCAGCTTGTGAATATGCTATTGTCTGATATGCTACAAGAAATCAGCTCCTCTGTGGATAGCCTAGCCATGGGAAGAATTCCTCCCTATCTGGTGCCTCTATCCTTAGTACAGGAGATTTTGTCTACAGCAACTCGAGAAGTAGTTACTGATCTCCAGGCCCACCTAGCCTATACCTTAGGTAGCGCCATCCCAATTTATGTCAATCCTCAAGACAGAGAATTAGCATTCATCATTAACCTTCCCATAATGGCGCCTGAAACATCTACCGTTTGAAAGATGTTGTCAACGTTGGCTTCTGGCAAGATTCTGCCTATGTTCGTGTAAAGACAACATCTCTTGTAGCATACCAAGACGATAACCCTGACCTATATCTGGTACGCAATTTGCTTATGTGCACACTCACTAAAGACATCCACTACTTGTGCCCTAGCAAACCTTTTATTCGTGACAGCGCAAATGGGATTTGTGGCCTTAAGCCTATGATGAGTAATCCTCAATGTCCGGTAGTCGTCACACCCCGACGTTTGGTAACTAGTACCCAAGCTGAGATTGTTGGAAACTGTTGGTTGGTTAACACCCCCTTTAGAGAGGCCCTACTAACCTATGATCAACATAACACCTCAGAAAGGGTACCCCTTCCCAGCCAGACGTCCCCGTAAACACAATCCTACATGTAGGAGACCTGGCCCTGTATCACCTGAACCCTGACCAATATGAGAGCGACATAGAAATCTCAGAGTTCTTCTCCAAACACACCATCGAGCTAGATACTAAAACACTAACTCGCCTAGAATATGAGGGAACCCAAGTCATTGATCTAACCCCCATAGATAACACTCTTAGAGAGCTGTCGTCTCAACCCCTATGGCCAGTTCAGCCTGTCACCTATGCATGGTCCACTCCGGACACCTTACTAGTTACACTGGTAGGATTAGGATATCTTTTGACCTTTGGTATAGCTTGGTTCTATTTCAAACGCACTCGAGCCCTACAGAGCAGGTTAGAAACTTGGTCTAATAAAATGGTCAAATTTGTTAGCCATAAGAGAGCCCAGAGAGGTGAACCCCCAAGTTTTAGATATGAAGCCGAAGGCCATGTCGAAGAACCAGCTCTCGAGGTTGCATTTGAACAAGACCTACCCCTAAGTAATTAGAATCCCTTCAGCATGCCAACCTCAACACTCCATATGCACCCATACACAGAGGAAGACATCAGCTCTGGAAATGTGTTTGAATATGCTTGCTGATTTTACCTTCCTCCATAGCAAAAGTTCTTTTCCGTTCCATGCTCCCTGCCGGACCATAAAACTGAAAAAAAAAAAAAAAAGGGGGAATGTAGTGGAGTATGGATCGAATAAAGAAATGAAAAGTTCTGAATAAGGATTTCTTGGGACAGAACCCTACATTCCACAGACTGCGTGTGTGCAAAGACTCTGCATCCCCCCCCCCCACACGGTCTGCATCAAAGGACTGACCAGGATGCCTGTCCATGACCCCCCGCCTCTTGTCCATGAATGAAAGATAACAAGCCAGTTTATGACGCTTTTAGGCAAAAAGAAGATCAAACAAAAATGGTGAAGACCAGAATTAATGAACCTAGTTTATGGCTCTCGGCGTCAAGGTGAGAAACCTTATCGTATGCAAGATCACACAGATGGCCAACAGAACTACAGCACAAATTATACAAGATACCTTACACTGAGCGCAATATGCCAGGAAGTAATAAGTGCATTAAAGAAAGACTTTCAGTGCAAGAGATACTCTCAGAAGAACTGGGTCTTCAAGGATTTCTTGAATGCGGAGAGGGTTCTTGTTGCTCTGAGTGCTTGGAAGCTCATTCCACCAGCGTGGTACCAGAGATGAGAATAGCCTCGACTGACCTGTACGGGGGGGATGGTCGTGTTAGTTGGCGCTCCTTTGAGGAACGGAGAGGGCAGGCACTAACGTATGGTTTTAAGAGTCTATTGAGGTAGATGGGAGCAGAACCAGTGAATACTCTGAAGGCCATCATTAGTGATTTGAATTTGATGCGAGCATCTAAGGGTAGCCAATGCAGCTCAACTAATAGGGGCGTAACATGTGCTCTTTTAGGCTGGTTGAAAACAAGGCATGCTGCAGCATGCAGAAGATAAGGAAAAACCCTTAAATACATGTGAACATTTTAAGGACACTAAGGGTATGTTTTGTGCAACTGATTTTATTTTAAGGAAACCTTAACTCAAGGTATTTTGTGCAGCTGGCCCCTGGACTTCTGGAACATTATGCTTTGGACAGGTATGGCGCAAACCAAACAGCACTCGAGCACAAGAACCCCAAATCAACTGTGAATCAGAGGTGGAAATGTCATGTTTGGGGCTGCTTTGCTGCAGTGGGATCTGGCAAGCTCTTCATCATAGAATCTACTATGAATTCTTCACTGTGTCATCAGATGGTGCTTGAGGATAATGAGACTTTCCAAAACCTGAAGCGGACCATGCAACATGACCCAAAACATTCCAGTAAATCAACCAAGGAATGGCTCAAAAGTAAGAAATGGAGAGTTCTGGAACAGCTAAATCAGAGCCTGGCTACTGAGATGCTGTGGGTGATCTGTGCATTCAGGAAACCCCTCAAATATCACACAGCTGAAAGGATTTATCATGGAGGAATAGGAAAAACTTTCAGTCAATGTTAGAGACAAGCAGTTGCTTACATTCATTAATTCATTCATTGTCTGTAACCCTTATCCAGCTCAAGGCATAAAATCATAAAAATGGTCCAAAGTGTGATTAAATTAGAAGTGGATTGCTTTAATACAAAGTCAATCAACCTTTTGGAATTTTCTATAAAAAAAGGGACAATTTCTTTCTGAACTCAGTTAAGGTATTGTAGCAGAGGAGGGAGTACTGTAACAGTGGTAGAAAATATAGTAGTAACAACTGTAATGTTATTGATTTAGGCCACTCTCAGAAAGTGTGTTCAAGATGTGAATTCTCTTTAGTAAAATCAGTAACTGAAAACATTTACAGAAACATTTGGACTCTGCTAGCAGTGAATCCAAAAATAAATAAGTTGACCAGTTTGCCATGGTTACATATGTTTGGATAATTACATCAACAAAGTCTTTGTAGATGGAACACCATAGAAAGGCATGGTCAGAGTTTCTCTTAAAGAATGCGGCACTAACAGTGATTGCACTGTTTACTGTAACTGAATTCAATGAACATGGAATTTCCTAAAACACTTTTCTAACCCAAATCAGTTCATGTTATATTTAATTATTACATCTGTTTAACTGAGTTTATTCAGCAGCTTTATTTTAATAATTGCTTTCTCTTTTTCTTGGTTATGAGTTCACACAAATTTTAGAAAATCAATTAAATTGATGTTTTAATGAAGAATACTACTTTAATTTAAGGAAAAAGAATAGAAATGTGAAGGTGTGTGAGGTAGCTCCTACACAACCCATAAAATAAGCTTCCAACATTATATTTAAAAATAAAATTACTTCTGGAAGCGATGCTGAATAAAACTTTACTTTATTAAACTTTTCCTAATTTAAACTTACTGTCATAACGTTCTTGTAATCTGAGGAAAAAATAAATAGCCTCTATTGAGGTTAGAACTTGCGATTCCTGGATGTTATTCAGAAATACCACCAGGTGAGCTACCAGCTCCTTACCATTAAGGAGTGAACCCAAGTTCCAAGCAGTAAAGGAGGGGAACAGAACACAATGAAAAAAAAGGTATGATAATGTGTTGAAAACATAAGACAGGCGGAAAATGTAAAATGGGTGGAAAATGCTATACATCACACAAACCCATCCGTTTTCAGGAAAAGTTTGAGCAGGAAGGGGAAAACTAAGGATGCCAAGGAGACTGGGTACCTCGAGAACACTGAGGTTTGGTGAGTAACTCCCAACAGAAGTAAACACAAAAAACAGTAGGGCAAGGAGAGCGAGACTCTCAGCCTTCTGAGAAAACAGAGAAGAGATGAGCAGAGCAGATATGTACCAAAATTACCAGCCAGACTCTCTCACACATCTAGTGCCAAAGAACCAGCAACTCAGGCTGCTCCTAGTGAGTCTTTATAGACCCGTCACCAGGTGCGGGGTGTTATGACTGATTGTCCACCTGCTGCTGCCCTCTGGTGGCTGGAGTGGGTGGCTCTGGTGGCCAATGATTGAGAAATCAGGAGTTCAGTTCTCTATAACCGTGGATGTCTGTGCGTAAGAGCGCTCTACCCCTCCCACAGTCGCTCTATTAGTGAACACAGCAGAACTGAACTGAGTAGAAATCCCCCAAAAGAAAGAGCTTCAGTGTTTTGGAGTGGACCTGTAAATGAAGAGAATGTTCATCATGAGCTGATTCACTGAAACATGCTCCCACACCTGTCAAACCAGTACAAATATGTACAATAACATGAGCATTATCTCACTGGATAACAATGAAAGTGAAAGACACAGGACGCCAGTGTCTATAAAACCTCCTCCTTCACTCCTCCATCTCTCTGTGGTCTCAGGTGCACATGCTGAGGTGAGTCTGATTCTGAATGATGTTCTGATTATGGTGTTGATTTATGAAATGTACACGTTAAATATCTGTAAATGCTCTGTTGAGATAAATATGAAATTGGGGGTGTCCTAATTTTTAAATACACCGTGTTCCAAACTATTATTCAGATTAGATTTAAGTGTCATAAAGATTGAATTTTTTGTTTTTCCATTAACCTCGTGGATGGTATTGTGTCTCAGGGCTGTTTAGATCCCTGAAATTATTTTGATAGGTGAGTAGAAGTAAAGAAAACTACTTAAGAAAGATGGTCCATATTATTAAGCAGGCCACAGATTCCAAGCGATAGGGGAAAGAGAAAGAATCTCTCTGCTGCCAAAAAGCACCAAATTGTGCAGTTCTTTGGCCAAGGTTTGAAAACATTAGATATTTCACCAAAACTGAAGCATGATCATCAAGCTGTGAAGAGATTTGTGGCTGATTCATGCAGATAAAGGCATAATGAAGGTTTCTCCCAGCCAAATTCATCAGAAAAAAGCGAGCTGCTGCTAAAATTCCATTACAAAGCAGCAAACAGTGCCTCTGGAGTCCCACAAACCTCAAGGTGTAGGACCCTCCAGAGGTTTGCAGTTGTGCATTAATCTACTATTAATCTACTAACCAGTGTTCACAAGCAGAAACGGTTGCAGCCCAGACGTACGTGAAGACTAATTTTCAAACAGTCTTGTTCACTGATGAATGCCGTGCAACCTTGGATTGTCCAGATGGATGGAGTAGTGGATGATTGGTGGATGGCCATCAACTTCCAACAAAGCTGCGACGTCAACAAGGAGGTGGCAGAGTCATGTTTTGGGTTGGAATCATGAAGAGGGACCTTTAGGTGTGAAAATGACCTCGTCAAAGTATATAGACTTTCTGACTGATCACTTTCTTAATGGTTTTGATTTCAATAAATGTGACCTATAAAATGTTTTGAAACTTTGTGCATAATAATTTGGAACAGTGTATTTTGAGGTTTTCAATAAAATTTGATTTATACTTTAACGAGGCATGACTTAAAAATTATAATGACCATCATTTGCATTGAGCATTTAGGAAAGTCTGATAAAAATATCACTTGCATATTAATTTGGAACACAGTGTAAATGTGAATAAAATTAATTTATGGACATTTCTAAGAAAAACAGAATAAATGGATAGACAGATTGTGCCCAACCGGAAGTGGAAAACTCCTTCAGAGGACAGCTGCTGTATTACACAAAACAGTCCATATAGAAGTCATAGTCAGCAGCTGTTGAACAACATGATGACTTTAGCTGTCACTGACTCTGAGCCAGAGGTAATCATTCATTCATTCATTAATACCTTTCTCTGTTTGCTTGTTGTCAACATTGCTTTTTGTTTTGAGACCTCTCCACGCACCACCAAATCAGAACACCTCGTCAATATGTGAAATACTGCAGCATCTGTTTAAATCACTCAACTCAAATCATCCCATTTGTAGCACCCCACAGTTTGAACACCTCTGTCCTAAGATAAAATATTACCAACACATTCCTCTAAACTCAACTTAAAAATCTTTATTTTAATTCAAACCTATTAACAGAAGGTCTTCCTTCTCTCTCTCTCTCTCTCTCTCTCTCTCTCTCTCTCTCTCTCTCTCTCTCATATCCAGGTGGTGTATAAATTGTCTTGCTCACATCGTATCTATATTTTGACTGAGAATGGAGTTGAATCAGTAACGTGAGTAATTTTATTAAAATTTTAGAAAAACTTTTATTCAAAACAATTAAATCATTCCATTAACAAATAATCTTTTCAACAAATTCACTCATGGTTTTTATTATTGTCTTTTTCTTACAGAGTCACTGATTCTATAGAAGTTACTCGCGACTGAGAGACCAGCGTTTTCTGAGGAAATGTCCAGTAAAAACATGCATTAATAATCATCATATTATTGTGCAGTGATGAACATACAGCAGTATGCAGTAATGAATAAACAGTAGAAAGAGAGGGAGTGTGTGATCATGGAAACATGGCTGTAATGTTGAATAAAAAAAATTCCCGAAATTCCTGTGTACAAATGTGTTTTTGATGTTTTTAAATTATTATCTCAGTATGGGGGGCGGCACGGTGGCGCAGCAGATAGTGTCGCAATCACACAGCTCCAGGGGCCTGGAGGTTGTGGGTTCGATTCCCGCTCTGGGTGACTGTCTGTGAGGAGTTGGTGTGTTCTCCCCGTGTCCGCGTGGGTTTCCTCCGGGTGCTCCGGTTTCCTCCCACAGTCCAAAAACACACGTTGCAGGTGGATTGGCGACTCGAAAGTGTCCGTAGGTGTGAATGTGTGTGTGTCTGTGTTGCCCTGTGAAGGACTGGCGTCCCCTCCAGGGTGTATTCCCGCCTTGCGCCCGATGATTCCAGGTAGGCTCTGGACCCCCCGCGACCCTAAATTGGATAAGCGGTTACAGATAATGGATGGATGGATGGATCTCAGTATGGTTTCCGCAGAAATGCATTACATTTGTAGTCTTTCTGTTCTTTCGAGGAGTGTGTTAGAGTTTGTAAAGTGTGTTACAGAGCCACAATGTTGTGCAGAAGGTGGAGGGAGGAAAGAGTTAATAGATTTCAGAAAATCATTCATTCATTCATCCATTATCTGTAAGCGCTTATCCAGTTCAGGATCGCGGTGGGACCAGAGCCTACCTGGAATCATTGGGCGCAAGGTGGGAACACACCATGGATGGGGCGCCAGTCCTTCACAGGGCAACACAGACACACACACACACACATTCACACCTACAGACACTTTTGAGTCGCCAATCCACCTACCAACGTGTGTTTTTGGACTGTGGGAGGAAACCGGAGCACCCGGAGGAAACCCACGCAGACACAGGGAGAACACACCAACTCCTCACAGTCAGCTGGAGCGGGAATCAAACCCACAACCTCCAGGCCCCTGGAGCTGTGTGACTGCGACACTACCTGCTGCGCCACCGTGCCACCCTATTTGAGAAAATTATATAGAGTTTGATTCACACAGAGCTCAGTTTCACTGACTGTAAAGAGTTTAAAACACTATCTTTGGTAGTTAATAGGTAACTGCAGGAAATGATCAGGAACTGATGATTAGTGCTGCGTTGACATCTAAATCACTCCTATTATCTACCAAGGAGTCCTGATTAAGTACTGATTAATTACTCAGTTAAGTTAATAGTGAATATATGTTGAAGGTAGAGAACTTCTTATTAGTTATGTCTCCATAATTACAAAAGACATCCTCAAAGGAAGCTAGAGACACCACACCCTGTAAGCAGTCACCTTAAATATTTAATCTTCAGCATCAGCCAAATAATAAGAAAATGTTCTAAAATACTTCACTGTCCAATATTGTTCTTTCCTCCCATTTTTAGAAGAGAAAAGATCATTTTCCTGTTTTAGTGTTAGTGTTATTCAAAAGTGCCCTTTTGAAGTGCTCCAGACGATATGGTCAAAGAGAGGGCTTCAGTTCTTTTTCTCTTGGGTATTGTACAGGACTAGCTCAGTTTAACTGATTGACCCCCAGGTAGTGCACTGCTCCCAGGAAAGAAGTGACAAGCTTCCATCAGGACAGATCAAGTCTAATATAAATTATAGTTTTGCTATTATGGATTTGACTCATCTGAGCTCACAAATTATGATGAATTTCCTAGTCTTAACATTTCTGCAGGATGTTTCAGACTTTTCCTGGGAACTAAGGTAAACATTCATTCATTCATTATCTGTAACCCTTATCCAGTATTATCCTTATCCTTATCCAGGGTCGCGGTGGGTCCAGAGCCTACCTGGAATCATTGGGCGCAAGGCGGGAATACACCCTGGAGGGGGCGCCAGTCCTTCACAGGGCAACACAGACACACACATTCACTCACACACTCATACCTACGGACACTTTTGAGTCGCCAATCCACCTACCAACGTGTGTTTTGGACTGTGGGAGGAAACCGGAGCACTCTGTTTAGTCTGACTGCACTGTCTACCGTCAATGAATTCCAAAAAACACTTTTCTAAACCAAATTAATTCAAGTTACTTTTAGTTATTAAACTTCTATACTTCTGTTTTACTGAGTTTATTCTGCAGCTTTTTCATTTTATTTTTATTTAACATTTTAATAATTGATTTCTCTCTTTATTTTTCTTGGTTATCAGTTCACACACATTTTAAAAAATCAGTTCAATTAAATTGATATGTTTTCATTTTACCTTTCATAAAGACTATTGTAATATTTTTTTAGGAAAAAGCAGAAAATGAACAGAAATAACTATAGATTTGTGTGAAAGGTAACTCCTAAAACTGTGTTTATTTTATTAAACCTTTACTAATTTAAACGTACTCTGTCATAACTTGTTCCTAAAGACAATTAAGAACACAATCCCAATAATTGAGAATTGAGGAGTTCAGTTCTCTATAACTGTGGATGTCCGTGGGTAAGAGCACTCTACCCCTCCCACAGTCGCTCTATTAGTGAACACAGCAGAACTGAACTGGGTAGAAATCCCCCAAAAGAAAGAGCTTCAGTGTTTTGGAGTGGACCTGTAAATGAAGAGAATGTTCATCATGAGCTGATTCACTGAAACATGCTCCCACACCTGTCAAACCAGTACAAATATGTACAATAACATGAGCATTATCTCACTGGATAACAATGAAAGTGAAAGACACAGGACGCCAGTGTCTATAAAACCTCCTCCTTCACTCCGCCTTCTCTCCGTGGTCTCAGGTGCACATGCTGAGGTGAGTCTGATTCTGAATGATCTTCTGATTATGGTGATGATGATGATTTATGAAATGTACATGTTAAATATCTGTAAATGTTCTGTTGAGATACATGTGTTTGGTTTGGTGTTTGGTGTGTGTTACTTTTTAAAAATAATATATAATGGTATTTATATTATTCACTACTCACTGGTAAATGTCAGAATTTTAAAAGTTGTATTATATCAAAAACATTAAGTGAAATGAATTTATGAACATTTCCAGGAGAAAGAGAAAAGATGGATAGACAGTTAGAGTACGGATCTGTGTGGAGCGCAGATTCAGAGGACAGCAGCTGGAGTAATGAAGTCACTCCATATAGAAAACATCGTCAGCAACTCCACAACAACATGGTGACTCTAGCGGTGACTGACCCTGAGCCAGAGGTAATCATTCATTCATTCGTTCATCCATTCTTTGTAAATGCTTCATCCTGTTTAGGGTTGTAGTTAGTCCAAAACTATTCCCACTAAGGTCAAGGCAGGAACACACACAGTACAGCGCACCACACACTCACCCAGTCACACTTATTGCCTCAAGTCTGAGGTATTTGGAGCTCCACGTTGCCAGTTGCTGAGACCTCAGTCTTCATTCCCCACATCAGAACAGTCTGTAAATGCATGAATAAGTGCAGCATCTGTATAAAACACACAGCTCAAATCATCCCATTAGTAGCACCCCACAGTTTGAACACCTCTGTCCTAGGACTGAATAATACCAGCACCTGCCTCTAAACTCAGTTAAGTCTCAAAAGCTAGAAAAAAAATGTTTTTTAAGTAAAACGGATGATCTCTCTCTCTTTCTCTCTCTCTCTCTCTCTCTCTCATGTCCAGGTGGAATATACCTTCTCTCGCTCACAGCGTGTCCCTGTTGTGACTAAGAATGGAGTTAAATCAGTGAGGTGAGAGACTTTATATAAATAATACAAAAGACGTTTGTTCAAAAACATGAATCATTCCAGTGACAAATAATCTCTTCAACAAATTCACTCATGGTTTTATTGTCTTTTTCTTACAGAGTCACTGAATCTAAGAAATTTGTTTGCAACTGAGAGACCAGCGTTTTCTGAGGAAACGTTCAGTAAAAACATGCATTAATGATCATCATATTATTGTACAGTGATGAACATACAGCAGTATGCAGTAATGAATAAAGCAGTAGAAAGAGAGGGAGTGTGTGATCATGGAAACATGACTGTAATGTTGAAATAAAAACAAATTCCTGAAATTCCTGTGTACAAATGTGTTTTTGATGTTTTTAAATTATTATCTCAGTATGGTTTCCGCAGGAATGCATTACATTTGCAGTCTTTCTGTTCTTTCGAGGAGTGTGTAGGAGTTTGTAAAGTGTGTTACAGAGCCACAATGTTGTGCAGAAGGTGGAGGGAGGAAAGAGTTAATAGATTTCTGAAAATGTGTTCTTGACAACAATGAAAAGTGATATAGAGTATGATTCACACAGAGCTCAGTTTCACTGACTGTAAAGAGTTTGGGTTACGCTTTACAACACTATCTATTACAACACTATCTTTGGTAGTTAATAGGTAACAATGCAGGGAATGAGCAGGAACTGATGATAATGATAATAATGATAAAAGCTTTTATATATAAAGAGTTTTCAAGAACCCAATTCACAGGGATATTTGGTTCACTGTACATTGTGTCTTACCTCCTTATTATTTGAGAAATACTTTCATGTGTTTCTGCTTAGTCCCTGCATGGTTACCTAAACAATTCTGTAAATCGCTATTGAGTTTTACCACCACCTCCCTTTCCAACCTGCACAGCCTCAGTAACTGAGCCTTCTCCAGACCTGCTCCTCTCCTCTGGAATTCTCTATCACTATTCAAATACAACTTTATTACTATATTAAACATAACTTCCCACTTACCTGAAGTTTATAGTAGGTTAACCCATGTTCTTTACTCCTCTTCACATTATTTTATTCTATGTTTCTCTCATATGTTTTGTTGGCTTTTTTTTGTGTCACTTACAAGTCATTCCCAGCGTAATCAGTGTCTTTGGGACATTGAAAAGATTTATACCAATATTATTATTTGTAGTAAAATTAGTAGTAAGTGTGTCAAGGTGCTGAACCAGTTCAGACTTGTTACCCACTCAAAACATTCATTCATTCATTCATTATCTGTAAGCGCTTATCCAGTTCAGGGTCGCGGTGGGTCCAGGGTCTACCTGGAAGAAGCCCCCATACAGTTTTACTTTCAGTTTGAGTTTCTAAGAAAGTGGTGTGTTTATCGCTATCACACAGTAGTTTCACTTTCAGTTTTTCTTCTTTATGGGGGTCATTTCTCCCAAATGTAATTTAGAGTTTAGATATCAGAGGTGACCTAACAATAAAACACCTTTGGATAGTGTTGTGTTCACTGTGCTGAGCCCAGTCTGAGATGATCAGGGAAGCCAGGCTGATGGGATTTAATTCTGGAGAGGATTTTTATTTGTCCTTTTGCCACCTGTGTGAGATACATTTACGTCTAATGTCATTGTTCCCAAAGTAGCTTTGATCAAAACAAAGACTGAGTGGATCTAGTTACGGCTTATTGCCACACCTTGTACAACACTGTGTTCAGTTCAGACCAGGGGAAGTCCCCAGTGAAGCAAAGCTCAGAGAGGAGAACCCCACAAGGATCAACATAATAACAGATTTAAGATGTAAACAACATCCTGTGGGTTGGTTTGTAGTGAAATGATCCACTGTAGAGAAAAAATGCCTGAGACAGACAACGTGAGAGAGAGAGACAGAGAGAGAGAGACAGAGACAGAGAGAGAGAGACAGAGAGAGAGAGAGACAGAGAGAGAAAATAAATGTTGATGTTTATTTGTGCCGAGAAGTTTATATCATCATCGTCTTAAAATAATAATTAATAATAAATATAAAATAAAAATAAATCAAATGTCACTAATAAACCAAAGTTGAGGGTTGAAGGTTTTTGCCTCTTGTCCGAGACGGCAGCAGACCCAGAGCTAATATCTCACCGTGAAGCAGACCCTCGAGTGCAACAGGAATATAAATCTCCCTAAAAGTCCAACACCAGCAGCAGATCTCACCAATGTCTTTGTGGCTGAATGCCATCACATCCTCACAGCAATGTTCCAGTTTGTAGTGTTAAGCCTTCCCTGAAGAGGAAAAAGTGTTGTCAGTTGATGCCCTTCATTTCAGGAGAGGTGTTGGTTGAGCAGGTGTCCACAAACATCTGGCCACAGAGAGGAAGACTGAATGGTCGGTGAAGTTTAAAGTGTGAGAAACTCTGACCACTTTAGACACAAATAACTGAGCATACTTTATTTACTCCAACAAATAAACCCTGCTGCAGAGTACACACACACAAGAAAATGAACAGAAATAACTATAGATTAGTGTGAAAGGTAACTCCTAAAACTGTGTTTATTTTATTAAACCTTTACTAATTTAAACGTACTCTTTCATAACTTGTTCCTAAAAACAATTAAGAACACAATTCAGGAGTTCAGTTCTCTATAACCGTGGGTGTCCGTGGGTAAGAGTGCTCTACCCCTCCCACAGTCGCTCTATTAGTGAACACAGCAGAACTGAACTGGGTAGAAATCCCCCAAAAGAAAGAGCTTCAGTGTTTTGGAGTGGACCTGTAAATAAAGAGAATGTTCATGAGCTGATTCACTGAAACATGCTCCCACACCTGTCAAACCAGTACAAATATGTACAATAACATGAGCATTATCTCACTGGATAACAATGAAAGTGACACAGGACGCTAGTGTCTATAAAACCTCCTCCTTCTCTCTGTGGTCTCAGGTGCACACTCAGAGGTGAGTCTGATTCTGAATGATCTTCTGATGATGATGATGATGATTTATGAAATGTACACGTTAAATATCTGTAAATGTTCTGTTGAGATACATGTGCTTGGTTTGGTGTTTGGTGTGTGTTACTTTTTAAAAATAATATATAATGGTATTTATATTATTCTCTACTCACTGGTAAATGTCAGAATTTTAAAAGTTGTATAATATCAAAAACATTAAGTGAAATGAATTTATGAACATTTCCAGGAGAAAGAGAAAAGATGGATAGACAGTTAGAGTATGGATCTGTGTGGAGCGCAGATTCAGAGGACAGCAGCTGGAGTAGTGAAGTCACTCCATATAGAAAACATGGTCAGCAACTCTACAACAACATGGTGACTCTAGCGGTGACTGACCCTGAGCCAGAGGTAATCATTCATTCATTCGTTCATCCATTCTTTGTAAATGCTTCATCCTGTTTAGGGTTGTAGTTAGTCCAAAACTATTCCCACTGAGGTCAAGGCAGGAACACACACAGTACAGAGCACCACAAACTCACCCAGTCACACTTATTGCCTCAAGTCTGAGGTATTTGGAGCTCCACGTTGCCAGTTGTTGAGACCTCAGTCTCCATTCCCCACATCAGAACAGTCTGTAAATGCATGAATAAGTGCAGCATCTGTATAAAACACTCAGCTCAAATCATCCCATTAGTAGCACCCCACAGTTTGAACACCTCTGTCCTAGGACTGAATAATACCAGCACCTGCCTCTAAACTCAGTTAAGTCTCAAAAGCTAGAAAAAAAATGTTTTTTTTAGGTAAAACGGATGATCTCTCTCTCTCTCTCTCTCTCTCTCTCTCTCTCTCTCTCATGTCCAGGTGAAATATACCTTCTCTCGCTCAAAGCGTGTCCCTGTTGTGACTAAGAATGGAGTTAAATCAGTGAGGTGAGTGATTTTATTTAAATAATACAAAAACGTTTATTCAAAACAATTAAATCATTCCAGTGACAAATAATCTCTTCAACAAATTCACTCATGGTTTTATTGTCTTTTTCTTACAGAGTCACTGAATCTGTGAAATTTGTTCGCAAGTGAGAGACCAGCGTTTTCTGAGGAAACGTCTAGTAAAAATATGCATTAATAATCACCATATTATTGTGCAGTGATGAACATACAGCAGTATGCAGTAATGAATAAAGCAGTAGAAAGAGAGGGAGTGTGTGATCATGGAAGCATGGCTGTAATGCTGAAATAAAAACTAATTCCTGAAATTCCTGTGTACAAAGGTGTTTTTGATGTTTTTAAATTATTATCTCAGTATGGTTTCCGCAGAAATGCATTACATTTGTAGTCTTTCTGTTCTTTCGAGGAGTGTGTAGGAGTTTGTAAAGTGTGTTACAGAGCCACAATGTTGTGCAGAAGGTGGAGGGAGGAAAGAGTTAATAGATTTCAGAAAATGTGTTCTTGACAACAATGAAAAGTGATATAGAGTTCTGTGATTCACACAGAGCTCAGTTTCACTGACTGTAAAGAGTTTGGGTTACGCTTTACAACACTATCTATTACAACACTATCTTTTATCTGTTAATAGGTAACAATGCAGGGAATGAGCAGGAACTGATGATAATGATAATAATAATAAAAGCTTTTATATATAAAGAGTTTTCAAGAACCCAATTCACAGGGATATTTGGTTCACTGTACATTGTGTCTTACCTCCTTATTATTTGAGAAATACTTTCATGTGTTTCTGCTTAGTCCCTGCATGGTTACCTAAACAATTCTGTAAATCGCTATTGAGTTTTACCACCACCTCCCTTTCCAACCTGCACAGCCTCAGTAACTGAGCCTTCTCCAGACCTGCTCCTCTCCTCTGGAATTCTCTATCACTATTCAAATACAACTTTATTACTATATTAAACATAACTTCCCACTTACCTGAAGTTTATAGTAGGTTAACCCATGTTCTTTACTCCTCTTCACATTATTTTATTCTATGTTTCTCTCATATGTTTTGTTGGCTTTTTTTTGTCATTTACAAGTCATTCCCAGCGTAATCAGTGTCTTTGGGACATTGAAAAGATTTATACCAATATTATTATTTGTAGTAAAATTAGTAGTAAGTGTGTCAAGGTGCTGAACCAGTTCAGACTTGTTACCCACTCAAAACATTCATTCATTCATTCATTATCTGTAAGCGCTTATCCAGTTCAGGGTCGCGGTGGGTCCAGAGCCTACCTGGAGTCCTTGGGCACAATGCGGGAATACACCCTGGAGGGGGCGCCAGTCCTTTACATGGCAACACAGACACACACACACACACACACATTCATTCACACACTCACACCTACAGACACTTTTGAGTCGCCAATCCACCTACCAGTGTGTGTTTTTGGACTGTCGGAGGGAACCGGAGCACCCAGAGGAAACCCACGCAGACACAGGGAGAACACACCACACTCCTCACTGACAGTCACCTGGAGGAAACCCACGCGGACACAGGGAGAACACACCACACTCCTCACTGACATTCACCCAGAGGAAACCCCCGCAGACACGGGGAGAACACACCACACTCCTCATAGACATTCACCCAGAGGAAACCCACACAGACACAGGGAGAACACACCACACTCCTCACAGACATTCACCCAGAGGAAACCCACGCGGACACAGGGAGAACACACCACACTCCTCACTGACATTCACCCAGAGGAAACCCATGCAGACACGGGGAGAACACACCACACTCCTCATAGACATTCACCCAGAGGAAACCCACACAGACACAGGGAGAACACACCACACTCCTCACAGACATTCACCCAGAGGAAACCCACGCAGACACGGGGAGAACACACCACACTCCTCACAGACAGTCACCCGGAGCGGGAATTGAACCCACAACCTCCAGGCACCTGCTGTGCCACCGTGCCGCCCCCCACTCAAAACAATTGATGCATTATGAAATCAAAAACACTACAGGGTGGGCCATTTATGTGGATATAAATTACAAAGAGAGAAACTCCCATTGTGCTGCCAACTTTAAGCCCACAACCCAGAAGCTTTACTTCTGCATGACTGGGGCCAACACTAACACCAGTGTCGACTCCCAGTCCAACTTTCACTCCAAATGGGCCGGCAGAGGCTGACGTGCTTCCAACTTCAGCACGAACCATGGCACTCGCCTCCAGAGGGTCAGCCTTATCCTCTGCTTCAGCATTCGGCCCCTTGTCTTCACCTTGAAAGATGTTTCATTGAGCTGCAGCTCCTCCTATGTGTCTGCATTGGAATATGATCCTTCAGCACTGGCTCTTCCTGGCCTGTCAACAGATCCAGTTACTCCAAGGCACTGGGTGAAGCTTAGTGTTTCAGCTCCTAAACTGGCACAAATCTAACAGTCAGGCCAATCTATGCAAGCGAATTAACATATCACAAAAAGTACTTCCCACCTCCTTGATTCATTCCCCTTTCACACCTGTGTTGTCTCCCAGAGACACAAGTCAACCACCACCTCTTTTCACACTGCTACTGATGCTTCTTCACCAAACTAAACAGTGCCATTCGAGGAGGACGACTCCCAAACTGACCAGGTTTGTGATATCAGCTGGCATCACTGCTGTGTGATGAGGGGAGGGAGGGGGACATCCCTCCCACCCAAAGAGAGCGAGGCCAGTTTTGCTTTCTAGGATTCCTGGACTTGGACGTATTTAGCATAAATGGGGAACAGACCAGGGGCAAACACACAGTTTAGAGAGGCACAGTTGTTGCCCTCCTCTGGCCGAGCAGTTGTAAGGGCACAAATATGTATCTAGCTAAAAGGCGGTTTAACACTAAAAGTATAAATGATGAAGGTACACTGAAAATATGAGATTTATTTACTTCGTCACCTCCTAGAATATTACAAAACACTACAGAAACAAATATGCTCATGTTTATGTTGGGTTGTGTTACCTGCTGGTATTATTATACCATTATAAGCATTATAATATATATATATATATATATATATATATATATATATATATATATATATATATATATATATATATATATATATATATTAGTTATTTATTTAGTCCATTATTCTGTGCAAAAACTGGAGTAAACTGCCTCCGACTAAAAGTATTAGCAGCAGAAGCTTTTGGAAAGACACTGGGGCATTATGGGAAATACAGTGTCTGTGTTAAATTGCTTCACCTGTACCTTTGCTCATCAATCCAGAATTAAATGTACCTTTTCCCTCAGTGATTTTAGTTGGGCAGAGCAACATTAGACTGGGGCATGTGCTGCTGTAAACAGGCTCTAACGATGCCCCTGGGGCGCAGAACTGATTGTTGAAGCACAAACACAAAGATGATTTGTGTAATAAGCAATGTGTTTTTTAAAAGGACAAATATTATGCAGATGCCTCATGCAAAAAGGTTGTTACTAAGTTACTAAGGGAGGAGGGTTTTAGATTTAATGATCTTTTCCTAAACATGACCCCAACTGGAGAAGCCCCCACACAGTTGTACTTTCAGTTTGAGTTTGTAAGAAATTGGAGTGTTTATCGCTATCACACAGTAGTTTCACTTTCAGTTTTTCTTCTTTATGGGGGTCATTTCTCCCAAATGTAATTTAGAGGTTAAATATCAGAGGTGTCCAAACAATAAAACACCTTTGGAGAGTGTTGTGTTCACTGTGCTGAGCCCAGTCTGAGATGATCAGGGAAGCCAGGCTGATGGGATTTAATTCTGGAGAGGATTTGTATTTGTCCTTTGGCCACCTGTGTGAGATACATTTACGTCTATTTTCATTGTTCCCAAAGTAGCTTTGATCAAAACAAAGACTGAGTGGATCTAGTCACGGCTTATTGCCACACCTTGTACAGCACTGTGTTCAGTTCAGACCAGGGTAAGTCCCCAGTGAAGCAAAGCTCAGAGAGAAGAACCCCACAAGGATCAACATAATAACAGATTTAAGATGTAAACAACGTCCTATGGGTTGGTTTGTAGTGAAATGATCCACTGTAGAGAAAGAATGCCTGAGACAGACAACGTGAGAGAGAGAACGAGAGAGAGACAGAGAGAGAGAGACAAAGAGAGAGAAAATATGATGTTTATTTGTGCAGAGAAGTTTATATCATCATCATATTAAAATAATAATTAATAATAAATATAAAATAAAAATAAATCAAATGTCACTATTAAACCCAAGTTGAGGGTTGAAGGTTATTGTCTCGTGTCTGAGACAGACCCAGGGCTAATATCTCACCGTGAAGCAGACCCTCGAGTGCCACAGGAATATAAATCTCCCTAAAAGTCCAACACCAGCAGCAGATCTCACCAATGTCTTTGTGGCTGAATGCCATCACATCCTCACAGCAATGTTCCAGTTTGTAGTGTTAAGCCTTCCCTGAAGAGGAAAAAGTGCTGCCAGTTGATGCCCTTCATTTCAGGAGAGGTGTTGGTTGAGCAGGTGTCCACAAACATCTGGCCACAGAGAGGAAGACTGAATGGTCTGTGAAGTTTAAAGTGTGAGAAACTCTGACCACTTTAGACACAAATAACTGAGCATACTTTATTTACTCCAACAAATAAACCCTGCTGCAGAGTACACACACACACACACACCCCTTCAGATATAGTACACAAACACAAGTCCTCTAATTAAATTCTTTCTCTCTCTTGCAGGTTTTCGTTTGTGTGTGTGTGTGTGTGTGTGTGTGTGTGCCAGGAACATATCACACTGTGGAGACCAAACCCTGTTTACTCTCAGTGTCACTTCACTGAGGAATAATCTTCCAGCTGATCTCCACCTTACAGTAAGGGTCAGGATAAAGGTTAATCTAAGTGTTAATGTTAGGGTTAAGAAAGTATTACTTGTGTAAATCATAAGAGTAAGTCTCCATAAAAACGAATGGATGTCTTTGTAACGTCCCCACAATTCACAAAAGCAAATGTGTTTCCTGTTTCTACCACAAGAGGGAGCTACATCCATTTCACTGAGTTTCCACCTCACGCTGTGTGTAACTGTCAGAGTCTGAACTATGAATAAAACTGTTATTTAATGACATTATAACCACAGCAAGAAAACAAATATTATATTAATATAATGAGAATCACATCTGATATGTCCTACATGTCCGAAGGAGGGAGCGTCAAAATACTTACACAAACGTGTAAATAAAATACGACACAAATATGTTTCACTATTCACAAATATATATATATCCGTCTGTGTCTCACAGTCTGCAGTTTGTACAAATACAGTTACATTCATTAATACATGTTTTGGTTTTATGAAAAATGAACTAATTTGTTTACATTTTAATTGCATCATTTTTTAAATTAACAAAAGTCTCAATTTTAAATATTATTTATAAAGTGTTGAATCTGCGTTTGTGAATCAAGTCACTCGCCTGATTTCCGTGACGTATTTCTGTGCATTTCCGCTTGCGGGATTCTGGATTTTGAAACTGGAAACATTTTGTTTTTGTTTTTTTGGCGAATGATATAAACAAATATACACATGCACATATAATAAAGCTTATACTTTTAATGGCCAACTTTTATATAAATAAATGTACATTCTCAGATAAAATTGTTGCCTTTGAAATAGAAATGGAACATTATATTTAAATGATACAGCCCTCTTTGAAACAAAGCTATTAAACTATGTATTTTAGGATATTTGTGCAACAATGCATGTCCCACTAGCAATATTATTATCTTTGTATTGTGTACACCATTATTTGTATATTTTCCTATGTGCTTATGATAATGTGTACTGTGTGGAATTTCCTGTCAAAAATCATATCCACTCATAACGCTTTTCCACCAAAAGAGGTCTGGTTCTTGATTCCGTTCCTGATTTTTGGAACCTTGGATCTTTCTGGTGAGCCGCTGTGTTTCTACACATTTAGAGGGGAACCAGGAATAGGTCATCAGCAGGGGGCGTGGCTGTGGCTGAATACAGCACCAGAGCCTCAGATAAACTGTGACCAATACCACTACCTCACCACAGTTATGTTCTTGTGGCTGACAGCTATGTTCCCACTTCTAGAGCTAAGACATCCTCTAAGGGACTTACTACAGTGAAAAGGAACCATGACCTGTGGATACCATGTGAAGGAAATTTTGTGAGAAGTGTCCACAGACTTTTGGCCATATATTGTAGCTCTGAGTCCGTGACTTTTGAGTTCTTTAACCTGAGTTCCCTGAGTTAACTTGAGTTCCCTGATCCTCCTCATAATCATCTGAGCTACAGTTTAAGGACTGTCACTTCTACAACTCTTCTTTTTTTAGTGGCCAATGAAAGTGACCATTAAGTTATTTGTCAGCGTCAGGGAAATAGACAGCTTACATTTCACAGAAAGTCTCACTGACTCCAGAAACGCAAAACCCAATGTCTTCCAGTCATCACTGTGTTCGTACTTTGTCTGTTTCAAATTCTCTGCTCTTTTCTCTGATTCAAAGACTTAAACAAACCTGAACTTGAGCTGAATTTCCTTGTTGCATAAACATTGTGTTATCTCACAAACAATCAGACTGTTCTCAAATACACACACAACCAGACATACAAACATTAAATATTACCCAGAATCAATTAAATATGCAGCTCGCTGGTTGAGTTCCCAGACTGCAAAAACGTTCTGGCCCAGACCTGACACGACTCATTCAAATGTTCAGGCCCACGTCCGTAAAAACTGACTGGCCCCTGTGGTCATCTGCACAGCAGACCACTCTGTCTATGTCAGGGTTGTGTATTTTTTTGCCCGTGATGTCACCAGTGCGCCATTATGGCAGTAGAGTCACAATGAAAACAGTGAGGATTACATACATTATTTTTATACCTAGGCAGCAGCGACAGCACTGAACTGGAGACGTATGAGCAAAGTGAGAGGATTCCACACAAAGACAAACTCAGCAAAGGAACCAGGGGCTGTTACTTGGATACATTTTCATCTTTATTTGTATTTATTAAAGTACTGCTCTGTATGAACAGACCATAAAGTTGAAGTGCTGAACTTGCATTGATTCCTACAACCTCATACTACCTCATATTACCAAACATTCTGTGTAGGGTATAAGTGTGTTTATCTGTGAAATGTTCTCTAACTATACACCCCCTGAATTCCACGGCTGGGTGCAGGATTAGTTTATATTTCTCCCAAAGGAGTGGGACAGACAAAGTAAGCTGGCTGTAATTGAGAGTCATCTTCTCGTTAAAGTAGCGGTGTCCAAACTTATCCACAAAGAGCTGGAGTGGCTGCAGGTTTTTGTTGCAGTGATCAGTTTTTAAAGACGGAGAATGACTGATTAAACGTGTGGAATCAGGTGTGGTCTCTTGTTTGTGTGAAAACCTGCACTCACCTCTAAATCCCTGTGTAGGATATTGTATTGTTTAAAATGCCTGCTTTAAAAATACCAAGCTGAACTTAGCTTCTTATGGTGTAACTGCTGTAGCATTTAAGGTGGAGCAGTAAGATCTGATCAAGGAGTTAGCGAATACAAAACCAAATTCAGCTTTGATTGTATTCAATTTGAAGACCATTATAGACATGATGGTCTAAATGTCCTTATCAAAAAACATTATTAAGCATTAAAAGAATAAGTAGGATATTTTGTTGGTACAACGTTACTACTTCTTGATTTAAGCTGAGCGTTGTGTTGCCATGGTTGTGTGTAGGTGTGAGGCTATTCATTTATCTGAAGGCTTTTCCTGTGCTTCAGCTGTAAGTCAGTTTGATTTCTTAAGGTATTTATTTGGTTGTCCCAAGTATTAATGTATGTGAGAATAAACAGTACTTATTTAATGAAGAAATTACTTCTTCAGGTTCAGGTTTATTCAAAGCTTTTGAGTTTGTTCCTCAGCGACACGAGGTGTTAGTGAAGAGTTACTGTGTGTTTCAGTTTGTTGTTCCTGATCACCATTAACTCCAATGAAGAACACAGTAACACCTTGTTCATTATTAATGAGTTACAGTGTGTATCACTTTATAATACTGTTCCTGATCACCATTACCTCCTAAGGTAAATTTACGTTTTAAGCGTAAGAGTAAACTGAATATTTTATGTTTGTCAAAAATGAAAATGTTTTATCTACCTTTTATTTTATTACCAGGCTATTCATGAATATCATGTGTGTTTACATACTCTTATAGTCTTTAATCCTTTACAGCTAATGTTATATTCATCCAGGAAATCTCTCATATATTCAGCTATTCACTACAGAACCCAACAGAATATTATTCTGAAGTAAACAGGGTGTAATTGCTGCATTTAAACTTGTAAAATTTAAGAAAATATTAAAGTATTCCAAAGTGCCCTGAATTTGTTACTGATATTGAGTACTGTAACAGAATACATTTCACAAGTAACCTTCCCAAGACCGATCACAGGGTATCACACACTCTTTTACTCTGACTCACACCCGTGGACAATGTCACACAGCCACTCCATCCATCGATACGGCTGTTGGGACTTTGGGAAGAAACTCATGCAGAAGAATACCACACTTTGACTTCAACTACTGATGAAAATGCATTTATTTTAATCAAGAATGTACAAAAAAGGTAGAAAAGACTTATTATTTTCAAGTAGAATCATTTGCAAGTGTATTTATATTTGCTGCTCAACCCTTGTTTGAGGAATGCTTAATAAATGCTTTACCAAAGCTTAAAGCTCAACTCAGTTCCAAAGAAAGCAGCTCCCATTGTGCTGCCAACTGTAAGCCCACAACCCAGAAGCTTTACTTCTGCATGAGTGGGGCCAACACTAACACCAGTGTCGACTCCCAGTCCAACGGTCACTCCAAGAGGACCGGCACAGGCTGTCGCGCTTCCAACTTCAGCACGAGCCATGGCACTCGCCTCCAGAGGGTCAGCCTTAGCCTCTGCTTTAGCATTCGGCCCCTTGGCTTCAGCTCCAAAGACGCTCCACTCAGCTCCAGCTCGTCCTAGTCCAGCCTGTGCTATGGCTCCAGCTTTGGGGACGCGCTGTCCTGGCTTGTCGGTGAAGGCGTGGGCATAGGCGTCTGCCTCGCTGTATATTACATCAGCATACGCCCTCCCTGGCCGGTCATAATTATCAATGATATGCAGGATGGACCTAGCTGCAATGGACTTAGCTGCAAAAAGGAGACCATCAATCATTCAGGGAACAGCTTTAAATATAATGTTCTCAAAGATGTGCTGCTCAACATTTACTCAACATCTGTGTCTGCACTGGCATAAGTTACTTCAGCAAAGGTTATTCCTGGCCTGTCAATGTTTATCACATTAATGAAGAACTCAGCTGCAATAAAACAGTACAGATCTACAGTTACTCCAAGGCACTAGGTGCTGCTTAGCTTTTCAGCTCCTAACCTGGCACAGATCTACACTCAGGTCAGTCCAACCAACCCGAGTAAATCTATGTAATTAGTCAAAATGCCATTCCAGCATGTTAAAGATTCTGACCTCTCAAACCCATTCCACATTTCAGACCTCATATATGTTTCAATTTAAAGGTCCACAGCAGTGAAATAAAGCTGACACTCCCTTCTCAGACCACGGATGTGGCCCCCATGTGTACACGGTACTGCCCACTCTCTACACACAGCCCAGCGCATTAGCAGTACTTTTGGTTAACAAAAAGTATTACAGTACATTTTCTTTAATGACCTTTTTTTCACAATGGAAACTACGTAAGTAATAAATTTGAGGGTGAGGAAAATGACGAAATGTTTTGCAATATTTGTCAATTAATAAAATGTGAACAATAAGATGTAAGACTGATACATGACCTGTTATTTCTGCTTTGAAAATAGAAAATTGTAAGTCAATAAGAAAATTCTCTGTTTGCTGTTGGGCACCGAGGTATGTTCCTGTTTCTCACCGATATCTCTCTGTTCAGAGCTGCTGTTCACACGACTCTGAGCCGCACTCTGAAACCATTTTACACACGACACAGAGAACACTGTCTGCCACTGTGTCACAGGATTCTGGGGAAGAAAGAGGTTTCTTCTTTCTTCCTCACAGTCCTGCAACATGGGGCAAATATTGCTCTGAAATATCAAACGTGTATCAGCCGTTACACTGAGCAGTGTCTCCATTCACAGGGAGGGCCTGGAGGCAGAATGAATGACAGGCAGCACTGGCCCTTGTTCTGACAAGCGTCTGAGCTCAGAGGGAGTTTGGACCCTAACCTATTTGTACTAGCTAGGATACACATTCTGTCTGAATGCTAAGTGCTTTTATGAGTCGCTCTGGATAAGAGCGCCTGCTAAATGCTGTAAATGTAAGTGAAAGCTAAGGTTTTAGTCGAGTCGAAACCCAAGTATTTGTTTCTGTAACACTTTAAATTACAGCCTGCTAATTACTGGGTAAGTACAGAGTAAGTACCTGTTAATTAAGCTGTAAGATAAAATAAGTATTATTTCTAGTATCATACCCTTTACTTACTCAGTACTTATTTTATCTTATGGCTTACTGAACAGGTACTTACTCTGTACTTACCCAGTAATTAGCAGGCTGTGATTTAAAGTTGTTTCTTCAAACATTTAGGTGTTGCTTTTATCAAATATTGACCAATGATGTTCCCTCATAGTCGTCTCAGTCTGATTTTGCAGCAGCTACTGCAGTGACTATGAACTTCAAATGTTATTGTTAAACAAATGCAAAACGTATTTGAAATTAAGCATAATCTTTCCAGAATTTTGAATTTTAACTTGTTTTAAAGGTAACATTATTTTTAAGCAAATATCTATTAAAGTTTATTAACCTTTAAAAATACATTAAGATAGTTTTTTTAAAACTGAAACTAGATTAAAATAACAATAATAAAATGACTAAAATGAAATTAAAACTAATACACATTTCAGTGAAAATACAAAGACTAAAGTTAAATATAAATTAACTCTTCTCTACACACAGCCCCGAACATCAACAACACACAACCCCACCATTCAGTAAAGCCCCACCCACTCTGCATCCAGAGACAGTGTGTAGTGCAGTGTGTGTTTCATTTTTGTGGATTTACCTTTGCTCATCTTGGACACAGGACAAAGTGATTGACTGCAAAAAGAGAGAGAGTGGGGGCGTGCGAGCCTGGAGAAAAAAACAATACAGCTTTGCTCTCTCAATCACTCTTTATTTCTTCATCAGAAATAATTTTTAAAAAGTCATTATTATTTTTCTGTATCCTGTTCACACAACACATTACAATGTGGCAAACAAAATATATTTAACACTGAAAAAATTATATTATTGTTGTTATCCTTATTCTTAATAATAATAATAATAGTATACAAGATAATTTAAATATTTTATAATTAATATATACACACCAGTTGAGTTCCTCTGGTCAATATAATATGTTTAATAAATTTTCTGAGTTAAAAACAAATGTTACAATGAGTAAAATTACTGTTAAATTTGGAAAATCTACTTTTTAGTGCAACATTTTATATTTTATTTGATAAATATGATTATGCACTAATTGTGCTCTAATGGTATCTATTTCCATTCAGAGAATCAAAAAACATCTCATTTGTCCAGGTAGGCTGAAACATTTAAAATATAGCGTTTTGATATGTGATTCTATAGTGTGTAAAATATCCAGATAAATATTAAACAGATGCCTTACCTTTCCTCAGCCTGTTTCTGCTCTGAAGGACTGCACAGAAAGTGTCAGAATTTATACATGCAAACACTGCTTTTACTTTCTTTTTTCCATCCTTTACGGTCAGCCCTTTGTTTAATATTTTTATCATCAGTCACATCTGTGGGTGGTCATACCTTCTTTCTCTCCCGTTACACACATGACACTGTGGGCTGAGGAATGTTAAATGACCACACAACTTAGAAATGGCATGTCCAGAATTAGCATGCTGTACAAGCTTTGACCACAGTGGGGCAGTCCAAACTCGAAATACAAGCAAACTGGCTGTCATACAGCCACAGGAGAGACAATTAGTTCAGCTGTTCTTAATGATGATAATAATAAAAATTAATAATAATAATAATAATAATTTTGTAAAAAAAATAACAATCAGTAACTTGGTCTCAGTTTAACATAATTTAAACATTTTTATTCAGCTTGTCCTTCAGGGCTTCCGTAGTTCCTAACTGTTGGATAATCAAAATAAAGTTTTGGACAAAGGGACAATCTGGCCTGGTGGGGGTTAAGATGCTTAGCCTGTTGTATATAAGCTAGGTTTGTATGGTCTGTCCAGACCAGGAAGGGGTGTTTAGCAGCCTCTAGCCAATGTCTCCACTCTTCTAAAGCTAACTTTATTGCCAGTAATTCCCAATCACCTACATCATAGTTGTACTCTGCTGGGGTGAGGCGATGTGAATAAAAAGCGCAAGGGTGTAGCTTCTTGGTGGATCCAAAACGCTGGGACAATAATGCCCCTACACCCATGTCAGAGGCGTTTATCTTCAACCACAAATGGGAGCTCAGGGTCTGAAAGCTGAAGAATGGGGGCCTTGGTCAGTCTTCGTTGAGTTCGTCAAATGTTTTCTGGGCTTCTTGGGTCCATTGAAACCGCCTTGCCACTGTTTTTGAGAGTGCAGTCAGGGGTGCATCCACGGAGTTAAAATTCTTAAAGAATCGTCTGTAGAAACTAGCTAAGCCCAGAAAATGCTGAACCAAGCAAACTGACATGAGGTGAGGTCAGTCCGCCACGGCCGGGACCTTGGCTTGGTCCATGCTCAATTGATTGTGGGACAGAACAGAACCCAGAAAAGAAACTGAGTGAGCATGGAATTGGGACTTCTCCAGTTTCACATAAGTGATTCTCTAATAATAGCTGAATGACCCGTCTGACATAGATTACATGTTCATCGATGGTCTTACTATAGATAGACAAATACAGTGATCGAGAGCTTCCCTCAGAACCTCATTAATATACCACTGAAAGACAGCTGGAGTGCTCATCAGCCCAAAAGTATTTGGAATGCCAGGACGAGGTGATAAAAGCTGTCTTCCACTCATCACCTTCCCCAGTACTTATCAGAGAGAGAAAGAACAGGGAGTTCAGGTCAGATTCTGTGAATGTAGCCAATCTACAGCATATAAAATGTGAGACAGAGATCCTGTGGCAAAGTGCACGAGTTACTGAGTTAGCTCTAAATATCAGATCTCTCACAAACAAATCACACTTAATTAATGCTTTTATTACAGCACATGGGCTTGATTTTAAACTTTTAACTGAGACTTGGCTAAATCAATGTAGTGCTGCAACTGTTTTATTGGAGTCGGCTCCTCCAGATTTTCATTTTTTAAATGTATCTCGTGCCAGTAGAAAAGTAGAAGTCATTTGGTGACTTCACAGCATTTGAGTACCTCTGTAGTTCTGAAAGGGACACCACAGATATTACTACTAATTGTCTACAGGCCTCCGAAGTACAGTGCTAATTTTATTGATGAATTTACAGAGATGCTGTCTTTTATTTCTACTGACTTTGACCATTTTGTTTTTGCTGGTGACTTTAATATACATATTGACAATCCCAAGGACTGTTTTGCCAAGGAACTACATGCCATATTGGACTCTCTTGGTCTTTCATAGCATGATACAGGGAGCACACATTGTCATGGTCACACGCTGGATATTGTTATCTCAAAGAGTCTCAATATATCAGTGACTGTGAAGGATGTCGCGTTGTCAGATCACTACTGTGTGCTCTTTGATATGTGGGCCTCACCAGTCATCAGAGACAGAAGAGTTTATGTCAAGAAAAGGTTTATAAAGGACTGCACAGCTACACTTATCATGAGTAAAATGTGCACTACACCATGTGAACGATCCAACTCTATTGATGATCTGCTGAATAGTTTTAATACAAAAATTGTCAGTGTTGTGGATGAGATTGTGCCAGTTAAAGTGAAGGCTTTGTCTTGCAAACAGAAAGCACCATGGAGAAATGCTTCTATCCAAAAGAAGGAGTGTCGCAAGGCAGAACGCAGATGGCGTAAAAGAAGTCTTCATATTCACAAAGAAATCAACAAAGATAGTCTACATGAATACAACAATATGCAAAACACGACAATCCTATTTCTCTAGCATCATCAACAACATTAACAACAGCAAAATCCTCTTCACCACAGTCGACAGACTCACTAACTCACCCACACCAATGGCCCCTGAATTAGTATCAACTGAGAGATGTAATGAGTTTGCATTATTTTTTAACACTAAAATCCAGAATATCAGACAAGCGATTAGTAACAATGAGTCTGTACCCTCTCCATCACCTCATAAAGACTCCTTAGTTAAAATGTCAGAGTTCAGTACTGTTAATAATGAAATTTTAATTGACACAGTTAATCATCTCAAACCATCCACTTGCAGTCTCCACACACTACCAACCACATTTTTAAAGAGTGTGTTTCACACTATAGCACCAGACATACTCCACATTACTAAAACCTGCAGTTGTAAAGCCTCTTCTAAAAAAGAAAAATTTAGAATCATCTCTGATAAGTAACTACAGGCCAATTTTTAATTTACCGTTCATTGGCAAAATCATTGAGAAAATAGTTTTCAGCCCGGGTTCCGGTCTAATCACAGTAATCAAGGTAATTAATTACATTTGCTTAAATACGGAGGCTGGAAAGGTATCTCTTCTATTACTTCTTGACCTTAGTGCTGCCTTTGATACCATTGACCATAAGATTCTTATAGATAGACTTGCAAACTGGGTTGGACTCTCAGGAACCGTCCTGAAGTGGTCCGTTTCTTACCTGGAAGGCAGGAACTACTTTGTAGAAATTGAAAATAATATTTCAGAGAACATGCCAGTGACCTGTGGTGTCCCCCAGGGCTCTATTCTTGGTCCACTTTTATTTAATTTATATATGCTTCCTCTTGGCCAGATTCTACAGGACTATGGACTGTTCCTATCACAGCTGTGCAGATGATACTCAGATTTACATAGTGCTATCCCCAAATGACTCTGGTCCAGTGACTCATTAAGCAAGTGCCTTGAACACATCACTAACTGGATGAGACACAACTTTCTGCAGCTGAATAAAGATAAAACTGAGATGATTCTATTTGGGAACAGCAGTGAAAGACAAAGATTGGCTGCGTATCTGGACTCGAGAGCGTTCAAATCTAAAAATCTGACTCGCAACATTGGTGTATTAATGGACTCAGTTCTCAGTTTTAGTCTCATATTAAAGCGGTTACTAGATCAGCATTTTACCATCTTAAGAACATCAGTAAGATCAGAGATTTTCGGACGAAACCAGACCTGGAGAAACTTATCCATGCCTTTATTTCTAGCATTGATTGATTACTGTAATGGTCTCTTAACTGGACTTCCACAAAAGACCATTAAACAGCTTCAGCTGATTCAAAATGAGTTCTCACTAGGAGCAAAAGAAGAGTTCACATCACCCCCATCCTCAGATCCTTACACTGGAGACCAGTCTGTTACAGAATAAATTTTAAGGTGTTATTACTGGTCTATAAATGTCTTAATGGGGTAGGAGCAGTGTATTTATCATATCTGCTACAGAGCTATGAGCCGAGCAGAGCTCTCAGATCTTTAGGAACTAGTCAGTTAGTCCTGCCTCAGGTCAAAACTAAACATGGAGAGGCAGGGTTTAGCTCCGGCGCCGCTTTTAAATGGAACCAGACTGAGAAAATTAGAAGAGCCCAGACTTTAGACACTTTTAAATCAAGACTTAATTCCTGTTTGAGCAGCTACAGTTCATTTTAAAACATTCTGCACTTTTCTGTAATGGCATTTTATTCCTTTACATTTATTATATAATTTTAAATTGTTTTATTCATTTAATCATTTTACTCTTTCTATGTAATTGTTTTATTGGACTTTTATGATTTTATTCTGGCTTTTAATTTAACTGATTTTTTTCTGTAAAGCACTTTGAATTGCTTCTGTATGAAAGATGCTCTATAAATAAACTTGGATAAAGTTGTAGGCACTGCGTAAGTCTAACTTTGTTCCAGGTTGTGTATTTGTTCATCGTCCTGAGTCCGGTCCGTCATCCAGTCCATGTGTTGTGTCTGTCAACGTTTCGTCTAAATCATCCCGGCGGGAATCATAAATACATCTCTGTGTACACTGTTAGGGAGCTGTTTGTTTTGTGCTGTGATTTGTGTTGTGTATATTGAATTCTGTTTGCCTGGTTTTGACTTTGATCCATTCCTATTTCGACTACGAGTTTGTTTTTGCCCTTTTTGAATACTGACGATAGATCTATCTTTTGTAAATTATTGTAAACACTGTATATATATATATTTCACCAGAGTAGGGTTGGCTGCCGTTTGTTTTGGGAGTGGGTTTTGTGTGTGTTTTAGCCCAGGAAAGGGCCCTGCCTGTGAGGAGGGAGATAACATAGGCCAGTGGGGAACCGGCTGTTGTTTTTAAGGCAAGGGAACACTGGAGGAGGTAACCACGACATCCCCCAGGCTCCCCAGCATATCGTTCAGGAGGCAGTACATGTGGCTTTCTGAGTGGCAGGGGCCTCTGGCACTACATGCAATGGCTCCTGAACTACTGCTTGGGAGGGTGTGGGTGCCCCCTGATGGGCAGTAGTGGTCTGGGAGAATAAGTGTGTCCAAATGGTTGCCCCCCGATTCCTTAGGGCAACCTCTTAGCTGCTCCATGTCTACCTCCTCTGCTGAATCCAATGGTGGGAATAACCACAGGAAGTAAGGGGTAGGAAAGGGGTAGTCAAAACAAATACAAAAGCTGCCAGAGGAAAAAAAAAAAAACTGGCCACCCCGAGCAGAGGGGTTAAAAAATGAGACTAAAAGGATTTCCTAACTAAACGCACAAAATGTAAAGGTAAAGCAAAAGGGTAGAAAGGAATGAAGTAAAAAAAAAAGAAGTTGCTTTTTGTATGAGTGTGTGTGAAAGAGAGAGAGAAGCAACATGTTTAGAAACTCAAAAAGAAGATAGTAGGGAGAAGTGCAAAAGCTTCTTAACCCTTTTACCAATATTACCAGCCGTATCTTTGGACCCTCAGTAGCGACAATGACCCAGCACCAAGCTCCGTGTCTCTAGGGCTTTTAAAGCCCTCTGCCAGGTGTGGGACATTGAGCCTGATTAGCTCTGGGGTTGGAGTAATGTCTCCCTCTGATGGTCAGAGATGGCCCAACGGCAGCCATTACAGAAAGTGCAGACTACCAGTTTTAAAACATTACGAATGAAAATTGTAATCTGTGAATATGTCCCGCCAAAACCAGATACATGTAGGTTTTTTATTTTTTCATGTTTTCCATACAGTGCAAAATGGCCTTTATTTTTTTAGAGGCAGTCTGTAGATTTTCAAGGGCCAAACAAAAAAGACGTCACAGTTGCTCTCTCTCTCTCTCTCTCTCTCTCTCATATCCAGGCGGAGTATACTGTCTCTCGCTCACTCTCGAGACTAAGAATGGAGTTGAAGAAGTGAAGTGAGTGATTTTATTAAAATATTAGAATAACGTTTATTCAGAACCATTAAGTCTCTTCAACAAAATCACTTACGTTTTTATTATTGTCATTTTCTTATAGAGTCACTAATTCTGTACGATTTCACCGCTAAGATATCAGTGTTTTCTGTGGAAATGTCCAGTAAAACATGCATTAATAATCATCATATTATTGTGCAGTGATGAACATACAGCAGTATACAATAATGTATAAAACTGAAGTCAAGCCAGCCTCCACTTGGAAAAGCTTGGTCAAGCCAGCCCCCACTTAGATTTTGTGGAACGTCGTATTCTGAACATTACGGTAATAGCGTGCAGAGGAACAAATTTCTAAATAAAAGCCAAAAGTCAATGACAGGAAATGTATGTAATAATAAATAATTTTCTAAACAAATAATAAATGGATAAACAACAAATATTTGCTATTTTGTGGAAATGAAGATTTTAGGACATGACTCTCAAGTCACTCTGATGTGCCATTTAAAAAAAAGGCCCTTTGTGTAGTCCTATGTCTGTAAATTTATTTCCAAATTTAAATAATTATTAAAAAGAAACCTTTAGTTTGCACAGAACAATTTCACTTCATAATCATAGTACAACACCTGATTATGTCACTCAATTAATATAAAGTCATTCTGATGTGTCATTTCAAAATAAAGGCCCTTTGAATTGTCCCATTTCTGTAAATTTAATTTCAAATTTAAATAATTATTAAAAGGAAACCTTTAGTTTGCACAGAACAATTTCACTTCATAATCATAGTACCACACCTGATTATGTCACTCACTTAATATGAAGTCATTCTGATATTTCATTCCAAAATAAAGGCCCTTTGAATTGTCCCATTTCTGTAAATTTAATTTCAAATGTAAATAATTATTAAAAAGAAACCTTTAGTTTGCACAGAACAATTTCACTTCATAATCATAGTACCACACCTGATTATGTCACTCACTTAATATGAAGTCATTCTGATATTTCATTCCAAAATAAAGGCCCTTTGAATTGTCCCATGTCTGTAAAATTAATTTCAAATTTAAATAATTATTAAAAGGAAACCTTTAGTTTGCACAGAACAATTTCACTTCATAATCATAGTACAACACCTGATTATGTCACTCATGTAATATGAAGTCATTCTGATAAGTCATTTCAAAATAAAGGCCATTTGAATTGTCCCATTTCTGTAAATCTAATTCCAAATTTAAATAATTATTAAGAAGAAACCTTTAGTTTGCACAGAACAACTTCACTTCATAATCATAGTACCACACCTGATTATGTCACTCACTTCATATGAAGTCATTCTGATGTGTCATTTCAAAATAAAAGCCCATTGAATTGTCCCATTTCTGTAAATTTATTTCCAAATTTAAATAATTATTAAAAGGAAACCTTTAGTTTGCACAGAACAATTTCACTTCATAATCATAGTACCACACCTGATTATGTCACTCACTTCATATGAAGTCATTCTGATGTGTCATTTCAAAATAAAGGCCCTTTGAATTGTCCCATTTCTGTAAATTTAATTTCAAATTTAAATAATTATTAAAAAGAAACCTTTAGTTTGCACAGAACAATTTCACTTCATAATCATAGTACCACACCTGATTATGTCACTCACTTCATATGAAGTCATTCTGATGTGTCATTTCAAAATAAAAGCTCTTTGAATTGTCCCATTTCTGTAAATTTATTTCCAAATTTAAATAATTATTAAAAGGAAACCTTTAGTTTGCACAGAACAATTTCACTTCATAATCATAGTACCACACCTGATTATGTCACTCACTTCATATGAAGTCATTCTGATGTGTCATTTCAAAATAAAAGCTCTTTGAATTGTCCCATTTCTGTAAATTTATTTCCAACATTTAGATCATTATTAAAAAGAAACCTTTAGATTGCACAGACCAATTTCATTTCATAGTCATAGTACAACACCTGATTATGTCACTCATGTAATATGAAGTCATTCTGATGTATCATTCCAAAATAAAGGCCCTTTGAATTGTCCCATGTCTGTAAAATTAATTTCAAATTTAAATAATTATTAAAAGGAAACCTTTAGTTTGCACAGAACAATTTCACTTCATAATCATAGTACAACACCTGATTATGTCACTCATGTAATATGAAGTCATTCTGATGTGTCATTTCAAAATAAAGGCCATTTGAATTGTCCCATTTCTGTAAATTTAATTCCAAATTTAAATAATTATTAAAAAGAAACCTTTAGTTTGCACAGAACAACTTCACTTCATAATCATAGTACCACACCTGATTATGTCACTCACTTCATATGAAGTCATTCTGATGTGTCATTTCAAAATAAAAGCCCATTGAATTGTCCCATTTCTGTAAATTAATTTCCAAATTTAAATAATTATTAAAAAGAAACCTTTAGATTGCACAGACCAATTTCATTTCATAGTCATAGTACAACACCTGATTATGTCACTCATGTAATATGAAGTCATTCTGATGTGTCATTTCAAAATAAAGGCCCTTTGAATTGTCCCATTTCTGTAAATTTAATTTCAAATTTAAATAATTATTAAAAAGAAACCTTTAGTTTGCACAGAACAATTTCACTTCATAATCATAGTACAACACCTGATTATGTCACTCACTTCATATGAAGTCATTCTGATGTGTCATTTCAAAATAAAAGCTCTTTGAATTGTCCCATTTCTGTAAATTTAATTTCAAATGTAAATAATTATTAAAAAGAAACCTTTAGTTTGCACAGAACAATTTCACTTCATAATCATAGTACCACACCTGATTATGTCACTCACTGAATATGAAGTCATTCTGGTGTGCCATTTTAAAAAAGAACTATTGTAAATGATCACATTTCAGCTATATTCACTCCGGATGTTGGAATTGTTATTAAAAGGAATCCTCCAGTTTGCACACACCACTTTCACTTTATAATGAAAGTACACCCCCTAAATATATGTCTCTCACTTAATATCAAGTCATTCTTGTGTGCCATTTCAGATTAGGACCACTGTAATCAATCAGATTTAAATTATATTCACTGTAGATGTTGAGATTGTTAATAAAAGGAATCCTCCAGTTTGTAAACACTACTTTCACTTCATAATGATAGTACAGCACATGCAAGCATCAATCATTTAATGTCATACTATTGTAGTGTGTCTAATTTGTTCATCCACTCATTACATCCAGATCACATTACTGATATAATGCACGACGCGGTTCCTCAGCGCCTTCAAGAGTAGTCGACTCATGTACCGAGTGATTACTCCAGTGTGAATCGAAGGAACTGGCGTTAGAAGCGTGCTGGAGTCACCCCCTTGCTGGTGGATTACCCCTTCAGATCCGGGGAAATTTTTTGGGGGGGGTTAAGGGTGGGGGCTGTTAGCCTCCGACTTCAGGACAAGGGAAGTGAGGCTAACAGGGGCGCACCTCTGGGGGATCCATGGTTAAAGAAATCCCTCAAGAGTTCGCCCATCAGACCCCCTAAACCCTTAACAGTTCCAGTACAGGACGTCGTTGCAGGGCCCCCTGGACCCGTGACTGTGGCTCCGGCCGCTTCTGCACCCGTGACTGTGGCTCCGGCCGCTTCTGCACCCGTGACTGTGGCTCCGGCCGCTTCTCCACCCGTGACTGTGGCTCTGGTCGCTTCAGGTCGTGTCCCCATAACTGTGCCCAGGCTGGTTCCTCAGACTTCCCCTCAGACATTTGCCAGTCCTGGGCATCCCCCAGTTGTTTTGATTCCCATGTCTGTTCCTGTCCTGGTTCCTGTCTTAGTCCTCGTCCCTGTACCTGTGTCTGCCTTTGTCTCTGTTCCCGTCCCTGTCACTGTGTTCGTGTCAGTCCCGGTAAACGTCCTGGTCCCTGTTCCCCTGCCAAGTCTTATCCAGTCCCCTGTTAATCCAGTCCAGTCCACATTTCAGTCTTATGTCTTATCACCTGTCTCTTCACCTGTCTTGTCTTCAGTCCAGTCTCCATTTCAACCCTCTGTCCTGTCTCAAGTCCAGTCTCCTGTCCATTCCCCACACCCAGTCCCGTCACCTGTCCTGCCTCATGTCCAGTCCCCGTATACATCCAGTGTTCAATCAAATGTCCTGTCCCCTGTTCAGTCACTTGTCTTGTCTCCCTTCCAGTCCTGGTTCTGTCCTGTCCTCAGTTATGTCCCCTGTCTCGTCACCAGTCTCTGCTCCTGTCCAGTCCCATTACCCAGTTCTGCCACATGTTCTGTCTCCATTCCAGTCCCCTGTCCTGTCACCTGCCCATGTCCAGTCTTCTGTCCCTAAACCTGTTCAGTCACCTGCTTCTGTCCCGACTCCAGTTCCTAGTCTCGTCCAATCCCCGTTCCCATCCATTGTCCTATCCAATGTCAAGCACCCTGTCCAGTTTCCTGCTCCGGTTCAGTCTCATGTGTCCTGTCTAGTCCTTTCCAGTCTCAAGTCCTGTCTCCTTTTCCCTTTTTTCAGTCACCCGTTCAGTCTCCAGTTTTGTCGGAGTTTTGTCTCCAGTTCGTCCCCCTCTTCATTCCAGTATTTCATCACCCGTCTCTAGTTCTGTCTTGTCCCGTTTCTGTCCTCTGTCTTGTCCCAAGTCTCTTCTCCTGTAGCCCCCCTTTGTCAGCCTCCTGTCCTGTCCTGTGTCCAGTCTCCTATATCCGGTCCAGTCATGTCCCCAGCTCCTGTGTCTGTTCTGTTGTGTCTGTTGTCCTTGTCTCCGCCCATGTCCCGCCTTTGTTCCGCCTCCTTGTCCGCTGTCCTCGTTATCTGTCTCAGGTGTGTCTCGTTTGTATGTAGTATTTAAGTTCCCTTGAGTCACTTCCTGTTATCGGTCATTTGTTTTGCTCTTTCCCAGTCAAGTCATGTCGTTTCGTTTTGTGTTGTTAACTTCCTAGTCAAGACGTTTCGTTTAGTTTCCCAGTCATGTTGTTTCTTCCTTTTTCATAGTCATATGGTGTTGTTTCTCTCCCACTTCAAGTCAGGTTGTTTTTGTTTCCTAGTCGTTTCATTTTGATTCCAAAGTCATGTCGGTTTGTGTAATTCTCATTTGTAGTCATGTCATTTTGTTTTTCTCCCCAAGCCTTGTCATTTCTTTCCTCTAAGTATCGTTGTTTCGCCTCCAGTGTATCTGTGTCTTGTTTCTTAGTTTGGTCTGTCTCTGTTGTTTTCCTCAATTCATTTCATATGTCTAGTTGTTTCCGTAGTTGCCAGTCTTTGTTTTGTTGCATCTTTTGTTTCATTAAAATTACTGTGTTTTAGCAAGTGCGTCCGCCTCCGTCAGTCTGCCCCGCTAATCGTGACATTCACTGAGTGACGCCATAGGAGAAGTACTATTGGTTCCATGAAGAACCATCTTTCGGAATATTTTAAATGTGTAAAAAAAGCCACAGTCACGGGTGCAGAAGCGGCCGGAGCCACAGTCACGGGTGCAGAAGCGGCCGGAGCCACAGTCACGGGTCCAGGAGCGGCTGGTGCCGCCTTCACGGAGACTGGAGTGGCTGGTGCCGCCTTCACGGCGACAGGAGCGGCTGGTGCCGCCTTCACGGAGACAGGAGCGGCTGGTGCCGCCTTCACGGAGACAGGAGCGGCGGGTGCCGCCTTCATGGAGACCTCCAGACGTGCCAAGAGGCTTGCAAGCTTCTCCTGGAGATCAGGAGGGAGTGCAGCGACGTCCTTGGGAGCAGAGGGCCCTGCGACGACGTCCACGGAGACAAGAGGCCCTGCGACGACGTCCACGGAGACAAGAGGCCCTGCGACGACGTCCACGGAGGCAGGAGGCCCTGCGACGACATCCACGGAGGCAGGGGGCCCTGCGACGACGCCACGGAGGCAGGGGGCCCTGCGACGACGTCCACGGAGGCAGGGGGCCCTGCGACGATGTCCTGTACTGGAACTGTTAAGGGTTTAGGGGGTCTGATGGGCGAACTCTTGAGGGATTTCTTTAACCATGGATCCCCCAGAGGTGCGCCCCTGTTAGCCTCACTTCCCTTGTCCTGAAGTCGGAGGCTAACAGCCCCCACCCTTAACCCCCCCCCAAAAATTTCCCCGGATCTGAAGGGGTAATCCACCAGCAAGGGGGTGACTCCAGCACGCTTCTAACGCCAGTTCCTTCGATTCACACTGGAGTAATCACTCGGTACATGAGTCGACTACTCTTGAAGGCGCTGAGGAACCGCGTCGTGCATTATATCAGTAATGTGATCTGGATGTAATGAGTGGATGAACAAATTAGACACACTACAATAGTATGACATTAAATGATTGATGCTTGCATGTGCTGTACTATCATTATGAAGTGAAAGTAGTGTTTACAAACTGGAGGATTCCTTTTATTAACAATCTCAACATCTACAGTGAATATAATTTAAATCTGATTGATTACAGTGGTCCTAATCTGAAATGGCACACAAGAATGACTTGATATTAAGTGAGAGACATATATTTAGGGGGTGTACTTTCATTATAAAGTGAAAGTGGTGTGTGCAAACTGGAGGATTCCTTTTAATAACAATTCCAACATCCGGAGTGAATATAGCTGAAATGTGATCATTTACAATAGTTCTTTTTTAAAATGGCACACCAGAATGACTTCATATTCAGTGAGTGACATAATCAGGTGTGGTACTATGATTATGAAGTGAAATTGTTCTGTGCAAACTAAAGGTTTCTTTTTAATAATTATTTACATTTGAAATTAAATTTACAGAAATGGGACAATTCAAAGAGCTTTTATTTTGAAATGACACATCAGAATGACTTCATATGAAGTGAGTGACATAATCAGGTGTTGTACTATGATTATGAAGTGAAATTGTTCTGTGCAAACTAAAGGTTTCTTTTTAATAATTATTTAAATTTGAAATTAAATTTACAGAAATGGGACAATTCAAAGGGCCTTTATTTTGAAATGACACATCAGAATGACTTCATATTACATGAGTGACATAATCAGGTGTTGTACTATGACTATGAAATGAAATTGGTCTGTGCAATCTAAAGGTTTCTTTTTAATAATTATTTAAATTTGGAAATTAATTTACAGAAATGGGACAATTCAATGGGCTTTTATTTTGAAATGACACATCAGAATGACTTCATATGAAGTGAGTGACATAATCAGGTGTGGTACTATGATTATGAAGTGAAGTTGTTCTGTGCAAACTAAAGGTTTCTTTTTAATAATTATTTAAATTTGGAATTAAATTTACAGAAATGGGACAATTCAAATGGCCTTTATTTTGAAATGACACATCAGAATGACTTCATATTACATGAGTGACATAATCAGGTGTTGTACTATGATTATGAAGTGAAATTGTTCTGTGCAAACTAAAGGTTTCCTTTTAATAATTATTTAAATTTGAAATTAATTTTACAGACATGGGACAATTCAAAGGGCCTTTATGTTGGAATGATACATCAGAATGACTTCATATTAAGTGAGTGACATAATCAGGTGTGGTACTATGATTATGAAGTGAAATTGTTCTGTGCAAACTAAAGGTTTTCTTTTAATAATTATTTAAATTTGAAATTAATTTTACAGACATTCATTACCGTAATGTTCAGAATACGACGTTCCACCAAATCTAAGTGGGGGCTGGCTTGACCAAGCTTTTCCAAGTGTGTGATCATGGAAACATGGCTGTAATGTTGAAATAAAAACTAATTCCTGAAATTCCTGTGTACAAATGAGTTTTTGATGTTTTTGTTTATTATTATTATTATTATTATTATTTAAATATGGTTCCTGCAGAAATGCATTCCATTTCTGAATGTGGTTTTGTCCGTTTCGAGGAGTGTGTTAGAGTTTGTAAAGTGTGTTACAGAGCCACAATGTTGTGCAGAAGGTGAAGGGAGAAAAGAGTTCATAGATTTTGGAAACTGTGTTAAATGTATTGTTGACAACAATTAAAATGATTTAGAGTTTGATTCACACAGAGCTCTGTTTCACTGACTGTAAAGCATTTGGGTAACACTTTACAACACTATCTTTGGTAGTTAATAGGTAACAATGCAGGAAATGAGCAGGAACTGATGACTGTGTTAACATCTAAATCACTCCCATTAACTACCAAGGAGTCCTGATTAATTACTCAGTAGTTAATAGTAAATGAATGATGAAGGTGGTTCATTATTATGTAAAGTTACTCCATCAGAGCAACTACTCATTAATTCACCATCATATCTGCCACCTGGAGAACTATAATCTAAATACATACTCCCAGCAATGTTTAAATTATTGTAATCAATGTCTAAATTATTGTATCAGTGCTAATACAAAACACATCCTCGAAGGAAGCTGGAGACACCACACCCTGTAAACAGCCACATTAAATATTTAACACTCAGCATCGGTCAAATAACAGGAAATTGTGCTAAAATAATTCAGTGTCTAATATTCTACTTACCTCCCATTTTTAGAAAGGATAATGTTTCCTGTGGTAGTGTTAATGTTATTACAAAAAGTGCTCTTTTGAAGTGCTTCGGACGATATTTTCTAAGAGAGGGCTTAGAGAAATCTTCAGCTCACTGTATGTTGGGCCTTAGCTTCTTATCATTTGAGGAATACTTCCAAAAGTCATTCATTCCCTGCTTAGTCACCTAAACAGTGTAAATCGTGTTGTGACTTCAGTTCTCAGTACTCTTTTTTCTTCTTATTTATCTGACTTTCTTCAACCTTACACACTTAAGCAAACTCTCAGATCTTCTAACTTACAATTCACTTACAATTCACTCCCACTGTAATCAGTGTCTTTGGGACATTGAAAAGATTTATACCATTATTATTATTTGTAGTAGTAGAAGTAGTAGTAGTAAGTGTGTCCAGGTGCTGAACTAGTCCAGACCTGTTACGCACTAAAAACAACTGATGTATTATGAAATGAAAAACACTATAACAAAGACCCAATCCGTACAGCACAGACAAATCAAAGAAAACTGGAAAAATGTTTCCCTTTCAGATCCAATACAAATGGTCTCCTCAGTTCCCAATTCCTTGTAATTACTGCAGAGGAAAATGCATTTTACTAATTAATTTAAAGCCAAATTAATTGCTGCTTTGTAGCTGAACTAATGCTTTACCAAAGTTTAAAGCTCAGCTCATTTCCTAAGAGAGAAACTCCCATTGTTCTGCCAAATTTAAACCCAGTACCCAGAACCTTTACTTCTGCTTGACCGGGGCCAACACTAACACCAGTGTCAACTGCCAGTCCAACTTTCACTCCAACTGGGCCGGCAGAGACTGAGGCACTTCCAACTTCAGCACGAGCCATGGCACTAGCCTCCTGAGGGTTAACCTTAGTCCCTGCTTTAGCATTTGGCCCCTTGGCTTCAGCCTGAAAGATGCTCCACTCAGCTCCAGCTCGTCCTACTCCAGCCTCCGCACTGGCTTCAGCATCTGGGAATTGTTTTTCAGTGTGTGAGTGTGCACTGGCATATAGTCCTTTAGCACTGGCTCTTCCCGGCCTGTCAATGTTCTTTATTGATTCAACGGTGAACTGATCTGCAAGAAAAACCACAACAGATCCAGTTACTTCAAGGCACTGGGTGCAGCTTAGCGTTTCAGCTCCTAAACTGACACAGATCTACACTCAGGTCAGTCCAAGCATCCCAAGCAAATATGTAAACAAACAACATCAATTTCCTAACCTGTTAAAGCCTGGCTGAAATATGGAAAATAACTCTGAACATCAACATTAAATTCTATCACTGTTGTGCCTTCTGTGTTTCTCTGCTGTGGTCTTACCTTTGCTCATCTTCGACCCAGGGCAGGATTAATGACTGCAACGGGAGAGAAAAGGGGTGTACGAGCCTGAAGAAAAGAAAAATGCAGCATTGTTCTCTAATTCTACTGTCCTTCATCAGGAATCATTTTTACACTTTGATGAATATGGTACACAACAGAATCCAAAACGACAAGAATTGTATTTAATGTTTTATAAAATTGTATAACACAGAAACATTATTATTATTACTATTATTATTGTAATATTTACAAAACAAAAGTTTCAAAGACAGAAACATACTCTTTCAATTCTATATTTGGAAAAACTGGTCTGAGCAAAAGTTTTATATTTTAGTTTTAATGTGTCCCATCTCATGAAATAAGAATTGTGCACGAATGGTACTTACTAAATTGTAGCTTTTCCACTAAGAAGATAAATAAATAATTTGCCCAGATGTGTTTAAGTATTTTGTAAATATATCTTTTTGAGATTATGTACAGCACGGTGCAGACGTCTTAGGCCCCTAAGATAATGATCTATATTTAAACTAATGCCTTCTCAGTGAGTGTGGGGCTGGTATAAATTTTATATATAATCACAGTAAATACAAACAAATAATAATATAAAACATATGAGAAACAAAAGATCATTTTTTTCTATAAAGTAGTGGGTGAGAGTGAGTTTGAAGAACAATGTTTTGTTCAGATTCTCCTTGATTTGCATGAATTTGTTAAATCAACAGCACACATTATTTAAAATCATTATTTATTCACCACTACAACTAGGTACTGGATGATAACCTCAAATAATACAGACTCCACGAGGAGAGACTTGGACAAAGTTAAACACATTCACACACAGAGGATCACACTGGAATAATGCTATTGGGTTTATTCTAATGTTGGGGGTTATTTGTTTTTTTTATATATAGTTTTTTAAAAGATAAACATTTACTTCTCTGATAAATAGCTTTTTAAATCTCAGAATCTCTGGTGCCTTTTATATATGGTATATATACATTTACAACCCTGAAATTGATTAAGCAGAAAAGATGATGATGAGAAATCTTACCTCTTTTTCCTGTGTCAGTTCTGATGGACTGAGAGAAAAGTGCTCGGCATTTATAGAGGCACACATGTTTACTTTCACTTTTCTTTTCCGTGCCTTGGGGTGCTTTTATGTAAAGCTACGCCCAGAATACTGGGATGCAGTATGCCATTAGTAGTGTTGGTTCATTTGGCTTGATCTCATGAGCTATCTCAGTAACATGATCCAGCTTTTAGTGTCCTGAAGAGACTTCCTTCATTGATTGTCTCTACCACTTATCCAATTCCCGAAGAGACTTGTCGATTCTAAGGAAAAGTCTTCAACCTCTTAGGGGTAAAGGGGTAATGATTGTGTAGTGTGATAGAGTCAGAGTTGGTCTTAAGATGGCCAAGATCATCATATCAGCATCATGTCATTTTTTAAAATATTAAAAACTATTTAATATTTTATTAAAATATTAGAATAACTTTTATTCAGAAACATTAAATCTCTTCAACAAAATCACTTATGTTTTTATTATTGTCATTTTCTTATAGAGTCATTAATTCTGTACGATTTCACCGCTAAGAGATCAGTGTTTTCTGTGGAAATGTCCAGTAAAAACATGCATTAAAAATAATCATATTATTGTGCAGTGATGAACATACAGCAGTATACAGTAATGAATAAAGCAGTAGAAAGAGAGGGAGTGTGTGATCATGGAAACATGGCTGTAATGTTGAAATAAAAAACTAATTCCTGAAATTCCTGTGTACAAATGTGTTTTTGATGTTTTTGTTTATTATTATTATTATTATTATTATTATTATTTAAATATGGTTCCTGCAGAAATGCATTCCATTTCTGAATGTGGTTTTGTCCGTTTCGAGGAGTGTGTTAGAGTTTGTAAGGTGTGTTACAGAGCCACAATGTTGTGCAGAAGGTGAAGGGAGAAAAGAGTTCATAGATTTTGGAAACTGTGTTAAATGTATTGTTGACAACAATTAAAATGATTTAGAGTTTGATTCACACAGAGCTCTGTTTCACTGACTGTAAAGCATTTGGGTAACACTTTACAACACTATCTTTGGTAGTTAATAGGTAACAATGCAGGAAATGAGCAGGAACTGATGACTGCGTTAACATCTAAATCACTCCCATTAACTACCAAGGAGTCCTGATTAATTACTCAGTAGTTAAAAGTAAATGAATGATGAAGGTGGTTCACTATTACGTAAAGTTACTCCATCAGAGCAACTACTCATTAATTCACCATCATATCTGCCACCTGGAGAACTATAATCTAAATACAAACTATCAGCAGTTCAATGTCTAAATTATTGTATCAGTGCTAATACAAAACACATCCTCGAAGGAAGCTGGAGACACCACACCCTGTAAACAGCCACATTAAATATTTAACACTCAGCATCGGTCAAATAACAGGAAATTGTGCTAAAATAATTCAGTGTCTAATATTCTACCTACCGTCCATTTTTAGAAAGGAAAAGATAATGTTTCCTGTGGTAGTGTTAATTTTATTTCAAAAAGTGCTCTTTTGAAGTGCTTTGGACGATATTGTCTAAGAGAGGGCTTAGAGAATACTTCAGCTCACTGTATGTTGGGCCTTACCTTCTTATCGTCTGAGGAATACTTCCAAACGTCATTCATTCCCTGCTTAGTCACCTAAACAGTGTAAATGGCGGCACGGTGGCTTGGTGGTTAGCACGTTCGCCTCCCAGCGCTGGGATCTTGGGTTCAAGTCCCATCTGGGTGGAGTTTCCATGTTCTCCCCGTGTCTGCGTGGGTTTTCTCCGGGGGCTCCGGTTTCCTCCCACAGTCCAAAAAACATGGAGGGTAGGTGAATTGGCTTCTGTAATAACTGTCCTGGTTTGTGAGTTAATGAGTGTGAATGTGTGTGTGCCCAGATATGGATTGGCGCTCTGTCCTGGGTGAAATCCTAGTGCCCGATGCAGTCCTCCAGGTGGACGGTCGTTCCTGGTCGAGAGTACGCTGTGCGCGTTTGGCTGCCGCTTCTCGCCAGTGTGTGTGTGAATTGAGCGTTCTGAGCAGTGTGGATTGTAAAGCGTCCTTGGGTGTCTAGAAAGGCGCTATATAAGTGTAACGATAAAAATAAAAAATCGTGTTGTGACTTCAGTTCTCAGTACTATTTCTCCTTTTTATTTATCTGACCTTCTTCAATCTCTCACACATAAGCACAATCTCAGGTCTTCTTCAGCTGGTTTATTTATCCCGCCCCTCCCTCCACACACACACACACACACACCCCTTTATAAACCTGTAGTTTATAATACATTAACCCATGTTATTATGACACATACTTATGTACATTTATATTCCTTTATTCATATTTATTGCATCTCTTTGCTTGTGCACTTGTCTGTCTTTGTACAATGCTATTATTTGAACTTCTGGTGCTAACTGTATTTCGTTGCCATGTACTTGCACCGAGTAATGACAAGGTTGAAGGTATCTAATCTATCTTATATACTCATCTTCACATTATTTTATTATGTTCCTCTCATATGTTTGGTTGGCTTTTTTTGTCACTTACAAGTCACTCCCAGTGTAATCAGTGTCTTTGGGACATTGAAAAGATTTATACCATTATTATTATTTGTAGTAGTAGAAGTAGTAGTAGTAAGTGTGTCCAGGTGCTGAACTAGTCCAGACCTGTTACGCACTAAAAACAACTGATGTGTTATGAAATGAAAAAAACTATAACAAAGACTCAATCCGTAGAGTGCGGACAAATCAAAGAAAACTGGAAAAACATTTCCCTTTCAGATCCGCTACAAATGGTCTCCTCAGTTCCCAAATATTTACAGTGTCATTAAAAATAAGAGGTGAAGCAACACAGTGGTAAACATTACCCTATCCCGATTGTGGCAGAGTAACGGTTCATTTCCCTTGTCATTTAGTCTAAAGCCATTTCTTAAAAGGTGTTCTTATGTTCTCATGTTCTTGGGAAACGCCATCAATCTCAGCCCAAGTACAGATTAAATACCGGATGTGTTCTTGCTCCACCCGTAATGTCGAGGATGTTTTTTGATGCACACTACCTGTAGAGACTCAGCGCTAGCTATACATGGAACTGTGTCCATGGGAAGATGCAGTTATGTTATAATCAAACTCCTGTACTGGAGAATCATCCATCCATCCATCCATTATCTGTAACCGCTTTTCCAATTTAGGGTCGCAGGGGGTCCAGAGCCTACCTGGAATCATCGGGTGCAAGGCGGGAATACACCCTGGAGGGGACACCAGTCCTTCACTGGAGAATCATTGTAATCTTAAATAAAGTGTCATTGCTTTTTGTATATATCCCATACAGACACAGAGATAGATAACACACCACACTCCTCACAGACTCTGATTCAGGGTGTGGCTTGCACCATGGGAGGAAATCCACATAGACACAGGGAGAACACACCACACTGGCAATTACTGCAGAGGAAAATGCGCTTCATTTATTCTTTTAAAACCAAAGAAACTGAGGAATGTAGAAAATGACTTGTGTCATTATTATTTGCAAAATCTTTTTTTTTTTTTTGCTTTAGTTTTTCTCTTTCTTCAATTATTGCTGCTTTGTAACGAACTAATGTTTTACCAAAGCTTTAAGTTCAGCTCATTTTCTAAGAGAGAAACTCCCATTGTTCTGCCAGCTTTAGCCTTAGCCCCTGCTGTAGCATTCGGCCCCTTGTCTTCAGCCTGAAAGATGGTCCACTGGGCCCCAGCTCGTCCTACTCCAGCCTCCGTATTGGCTCCAGCCTCTGGGAATTGTTTTTCGGTGTATGAGTCTGCATTGGCATATAGTCCTTCAGCACTGGCTCTTCCCGGCCTGTCAATGTTCTTTATTGTTTCAAAGATGGACTGAGCTGCAAGAAAAACCACAACAGATCCAGTTACTCCAAGGCACTGGGTGCAGCTTAGCGTTTCAGCTCCTAAACTGACACAGATCTACACTCAGGTCAGTCCAAGCATCCCAAGCAAATATGTAAACAAACGACATCAAGTTCCTAACCTGTTAAAGCCTGGCTGAAATATGGAAAATAACTCTGAACATCAACATTAAATTCTATCACTGCTGTGCCTTCTGTATTTCTCTGCTGTGGTCTTACCTTTGCTCATCTTCGACACAGGGCAGGATTAATGAGTGCAACGGGAGAGAAAAGGGGTGTACGAGCCTGAAGAAAAGAAAAATGCAGCATTGTTCTCTAATTCTACTGTCCTTCATCAGGAATCATTTTTACACTTTGATGAATATGGTACACAACAGAATGCAATACGACAAGCATTGTATTTTATGTTTTACAAAATTGTATAACACAGAAACATTATTATTATTACTATTATTCTGTAATATTTACAAAACAAAAGTTACAAAGACAGAAACATACTCTTTCAATTCTAAATTTGGAAAAACTGGTCTGAGCAAAAGTTTTATATTTTAGTTTTAATGTGTCCCATCTCATGAAATAAGAATTGTGCACGAATGGTACTTACTAAATTGTACCTTTTCCACTAAGAAGAGAAATAAATAATTTGCCCAGATGTGTTTAAGTATTTTGTAAATATATCTTTTTGAGATTATGTACAGCACGGTGCAGACGTCTTAGGCCCCTAAGATAATGATCTATATTTAAACTAATGCCTTCTCAGTGAGTGTGGGGCTGGTATAAAGTTATATATAATCACAGTAAATACAAACAAATAATAATATAAAACATATAAGAAACAAAAGATCATTTTTTTCTATAAAGTAGTGGGTGAGAGTGAGTTTGAAGAACAATGTTTTGTTCAGATTCTCCTTGATTTGCATGAATTTGTTAAATCAACAGCACACATTATTTAAAATCATTATTTATTCACCACTAAAACTAGGTACTGGATGATAACCTCAGATAATACAGACTCCACGAGGAGAGACTTGGACAAAGTTAAACAACACATTCACACATTCAAAATCTCTGGTGCCTAAAACATTTGCAAAAGTAATGTATATCCTCTCCCACAACCCTGAAATTGATTAAGCAGAAAAGATGATGATGATGATGAGAAATCTTATCTCTGTATCCTGTGTCAGTTCTAATGGACTGAGAGAAAAGTGCTCGGTATTTATAGAGGCACACATGTTTACTTTTACTTTTCTTTTCCGTGCCTTGGGGGGCTTTTATGTAAAGCTACGCCCAGAATTTGCAGTCTTTCTGTTCTTAATGTGGTTTTGTTCGTTTCGAGGAGTGTGTTAGAGTTTGTAAAGTGTGTTACCGAGCCACAATGTTGTGCAGAAGGTGGATGGAGGAACGAGTTCATAGATTTCAGAAAATGTGTTTATTAAACGCATGTTCGACAACAATGAAAAATGATTTAGAGTTTGATTCACACAGAGCTCTGTTTCACTGACTGTAAAGAGTTTGGGTAACACTTTATAACACTATCTTTGGTAGTTAATAGGTAACAATGCAGGGAATGAGCAGGAACTGATGATTAGTGCTGCATTAACATCTAAATAACTTCCATTAACTACCAAGGAGCACTGATTAATTACTCAGTAGTTAATAGTAAGTTAATGATGAAGGGGGTTCACTATTACGTAAAGTTACTCCATCGTATCTGCCACCTGGAGAACTATAATCTAAATACATACTCCCAACAGTTCCGTGTCTAAATTATTGTATCAGTGCTAATACAAAACACATCCTCGAAGGAAGCTGGAGACACCACACCCTGTAAACAGCTACATTAAATATTTAACACTCAGCATCGGTCAAATAACAGGAAATTTTGCTAAAATATATCAGTGTCTAATATTCTGCTTACCGCCCATTTTTAGAAGAGAAAATATCATTCTTTCCTGTCATAGTGACAATTTTATTAAAAAAATACTCATTTGTAATGCTTCAGACGATACTGTCAAAGTTAGGGCATACAGCCCACGGTATGTTGGGCCTTACCTTCTTATTGTTTGAGGAATACTTCCAATTGAACAAGTCATTCATTCCCTGTATAGTCACCTATACAGTTGTGTAAATCGTTACTGAGTTTTGTGACTTCAGTTCTCAGTACTCTTTCACCTTCTTGTTTATCTGACCTTCTTCAACCTTACACACCTAAGCACACCCTCAGAACTTCTTCAGCTGGTTTATTTACCCCCCATTTTTTATATTGCCCCTGCTTTTGTCTGCTTCAATTTCTGTTGTTGTATTGTCAATGTTTACTTGGTGTTTATTTAATAAATTGATGTTTTCATTGGAAATCCTAGTCTTTTTGGTACCAACGAACCTGTGTGTGTTAATTATTAAAATTCTCTGGGTGCAGTTCCCAGGGTGGCGTAGTTGACTACAATGCTTGATGTTGCACGTCATCAAAAATTAAACTTATTATTAAGTGTAAAGTTTAAACTACTTCTCTAATGGTCACACTATTCATTCATGCATCGAATTCATTCATTCATTGTAAGCCCTTATCCAGTTCTGAGTTACAGTGGATCCATCATTTGGCACACACACTCACAGTATCCAATCCAACTACCAGTGTATGTTTGGACCGTGGGAGGAGAGTGGTGCAGAGGAATCCCATACAGACACAGAGATAGATGACACACCACACCCCTCACAGACTCTGACTCAGAGTGAGGCTTGTACCGTGAGAGAAAACCCACACAGACACAGAAAGAACACACCACACTGGCAATTACTGCAGAGGAAAATGCATTTCATTTATTCTTTTAAAGCCCAAGAAATTGAGGAATGTAGAAAATGACTTGTGTCATTATTATTTGCAAAAATGTTTTTTTTCCTTAGTTTTTTCTTTGTTCAGTAATTGCTGCTTTGTAGAGAACTAATGCTTTACCAAAGTTTAAAGCTCAGCTCATTTCCTAAGAGTGAAACTCCCATTGTTCTGCCAACTTTAAAGCCAGTACCCAGAACCTTTACTTCTGCTTGACTGGAGCCAACACTAACACCAGTGTCAACTCCCAGTCCAACTTTCACTCCAACTGGGCCGGCAGAGACTGAGGCACTTCCAACTTCAGCACGAGCCATGGCACTAGCCTCCAGAGGATTAGCCTTAGCCCCTGCTGTAGCATTTGGCCCCTTGGCTTCAGCCTGAAAGATGCTCCATTGGGCCCCAGCTCGTCCTACTCCAGCCTCCGCATTGGCTCCAGCATCTGCGAAGTGTTTTTTGGTGTATGAGTTTGCATTGTCATAAAGTCACACATTAAATTCTATCACTGCTGTGCCTTCTGTGTTTCTCTGCTGTGGTCTTACCTTTGCTCATCTTCGACCCAGGGCAGGATTAATGACTGCAACAGGAGAGAAAAGGGGTGTACGAGCCTGAAGAAAAGAAAAATGCAGCATTGTTCTCTAATTCTACTGTCCTTCATCAGGAATCATTTTTACACTTTGATGAATATGGTACACAACAGAATGCAATACGACAAAAATTGTATTTTATGTTTTATAAAATTGTATAACACAGAAACATTATTATTATTACTATTATTATTGTAATATTTACAAAACAAAAGTTTCAAAGACAGAAACATACTCTTTCAGTTCTAAATTTGGAAAAACTGGTCTAAGCAAAAGTTTTATATTTTAGTTTTAATGTGTCCCATCTCATGAAATAAGAATTGTGCACGAATGGTACTTACTAAATTGTAGCTTTTCCACTAAGAAGATTAATAAATAATTTGCCCAGATGTGTTTAAGTATTTTGTAAATATATCTTTTTGAGATTATGTACAGCACGGTGCAGACGTCTTAGGCCCCTAAGATAATGATCTATATTTAAACTAATGCCTTCTCAGTGAGTGTGGGGCTGGTATAAAGTTATATATAATCACAGTAAATACAAACAAATAATAATATAAAACATATGAGAAACAAAAGATAATTTTTTTCTATAAAGTAGTAGGTGAGAGTGAGTTTGAAGAAAAATGTTTTGTTCAGATTCTCCTTGATTTGCATCAATTTGTTAAATCAACAGCACACATTATTTAAAATCATCATTATTTATTCACCACTACAACTAGGTACTGGATGATAACCTCAAATAATACAGACCCCACGAGGAGAGACTTGGACAAAGTTAAACACATTCACACACAGAGGATCACACTGGAATAATGCTATTGGGTTTATTCTAATGTTGGGGGTTATTTGTTTTTTGATAGTTTTTTAACAGATAAACACTTACTGCTCCGATAAATAGCTTTTTAAATCTCAGAATCTCTGGTGCCTTTTATATATGGTATATATACATTTACAACACTGAAATTGATAAAAGCAGAAAAGATGATGATGAGAAATCTTACCTCTTTATCCTGTGTCAGTTCTGATGGACTGAGAGAAAAGTGCTCGGCATTTATAGAGGCACACATGTTTACTTCCACTTTTCTTTTCCGTGCCTTGGCGTGCTTTTGTGTAAAGCTACGCCCAGAATACTGGGATGCAGTATGCCATTAGTAGTGTTGGTTCATTTGGTTTGATCTCATGAGCTATCTCAGTAACATGATCCAGCTTTTAGAGTCCTGAAGAGACTTCCTTCATTCATTGTCTGTAACCCTTATCCAATTCCTGAAGAGACTTGTCGATTCTAAGGAAAAGTCTTCAACCTCTTAGGGGTGTCATAATTCAGAGGCCTAAAATTGCTAAACACACAGAGAAATCCAAATCCTATTAAAAATAATTGGGACAGAGGACTGTTCATCATTTTGTAGCATCACAATGTTGCATTAATTCATAACTGTTTAATAATTTGGGAGCAATGGATGCTAATTTTTAAACTCTCATCAGTCTCCAAATAAAAACATGTATCTCCAAAATAGTAACTGTACATACCTTCTTTCAAAGGAAGAACTGGCACCCCCTCCAGGGTGTGTTCCTGCCTTGTGCCCAATGATTCCAGGTAGGCTCCGGACCCACTGCGACCCTGAACTGTATAAGGGTTACAAACAATAAATGAATTAATGAATGAATTAATTAATATATACATTATATGTTCCATTGAGAGTTTATTAGGTGTGACAGGGATGTCACTGACACAAGTCGGTCAATGAAAATATTGGAAAAAGGTGCTTTAGTCGGTTAAATAAAGGCTCAAATAAAAAAAAACACAGATCCTTGTCTTTAGTGTGTATGTGTGAACATATCCTGAGAGAAACTGTATGTCTTTCCTCCATTTGTTTCCGACCTCATCAGAGACACAAGTCAACCACCACTTCTTTTCACAGACCAGGGGCACACACACAGTTTAGAGAGACACAGTTGTTGCCCTCCTCTGGCCGAGCAGTTGTAGGGGCACAGATATGCATCTAGTAAAAAGCTGGTTTAACACTAAAAATGTAATTGATTTTACACTAAAGTGGACAATACTCTAAAGTAGATGAGGAAAGAATAACCAGTTAACACTGAAGAGATTTATATTAACTGCATTGATTGTATTTATGTGGATGTCCTTGAACTGAACAAATAAAAACAGAAAGAACAGATCTCCTCAGTTTTGCACACTTTACCAAAACTGCATTCACATTCCTCAAACACATGAGGCACACTGAAAATGTAAGAGATTTATTTACTTCGTCACCTTCTAGAATAATATAACAAAACACTACAGAAACAAATAAGCTCATGTTGATGTTGGGCCGTGTTACCTGCTCGTATTATTATACTGTTATAAGCAGCTGTAACCAATATATATATATATATATATATATATTAGTTATTTTGCTAGTACGGACCACGCCCGTAGAGGCTGAAATGGGGAGGTGAACTCAGAAGTCTTTGGGGAGGAGTTCAGAGTGCTTTATGAATGCGTATGAAGCCGGACCCCCAAACATTTACAGGAATGCTGGTCGTTAAGTGCTACAGAATGGACAGGTTTAGGTACTCTGGTCGAGGGTTTGATTGGTGTCCTGTATCATGTGGAGGTGAATGAAAGGAGTTAGTGAGTCTATGAATTAATTACCTGGTAATAAACTGGTGCAAGACTGAGCATCATGTGAGACGGTAGAGGAATATCATTAGGTTGAGTAAGTTGAATGTCCTTTATTGATGATGACAGAAACTCTGGCGTGATTGGTAATTTGAGCATTCAAATGCCGCAGCGGTAAAGGGGTAATGATTGTGTAGTGTGATAGAGTTGGTCTTAAGATGGACACAATCATCATGTCAGCAGAAATCAAATTGATCAACTCCTAATAGAATTTTAAAGTATCACCAGCTAAATGTCATGAAGCTACAGTGTAACAATAATAATGACATTAATCTGAGGCCACCGTGATATTGCATCAGCCTGGATGCATTGGACAGAGTGTTGCTAAGTCCAATTTCTGCTTCAGTGTGATTGATGGTGGTTGGGTAAATGGGAGGGGTCTGAGGCTGGCAACAATAGGTGGAAAGTGGATTAGTAGCAGCCTTGAAGTCAAGTACTACAGAGGGGCAGCATTAATAAAGCGAGATGTCCTTCGTTGGCAGGTGTGCCCTGGTGGTGCCTTTCCAATGGCATAGAGGGAACTGAGAATGGAAGGGTGATCTAGAGGAATGACAGATGAAGCCAAATAAGAACCCACAAAAGGAGTTCAAGTAAGGTGGCAAGTTTGTCCGACCCGGAAATTTGCGGGGCATATATAGGGCTGAGAGGAGAAATTTGGGCGTGGTCCTACTCCCAAAATTATGTTATTATCTAACTTTAATTATTTAGTCCATTATTCTGTGCAAGAAATTGGAGTAAACTGCCTCTGATTGAAAGCATTAGCTGCTGGGGCATTATGGGAAATACAGTGACCCCAACTGGAAAAGCCCCCACACAGTTTTACATTCAGTTTGAGTTTCTAAGAAAGTGGAGTGTTTATCGCTATCACACAGTAGTTTCACTTTCAGTTTTTCTTCTTTATGGGGGTCATTTCTCCCAAGTGTAATTTAGAGTTTAGATATCAGAGGTGTCCAAACAATAAAACACCTTTGGAGAGTGTTGTGTTCACTGTGCTGAGCCCAGTCTGAGATGATCAGGGAAGCCGGGCTGATGGGATTTAATTCTGGAGAGGATTTGTATTTGTCCTTTGGCCACCTGTGTGAGATACATTTATGCATTTACATTTATTTTCATTGATCAAAACAAAAAACTGAGTGGATCTAGTCACGGCTTATTGCCACACTTTGTACAGCATTGTGTCCAGTTCAGACCCGGGGAAGTCCCCCGTGAAGTAAAGCTCAGAGAGGAGAACCCCACAAGGATCAACATAATAACAGATTTAAGATGTAAACAACATCCTGTGGGTTGGTTTGTAGTGAAATGATCCACTGTAGAGAGAGAGAGAGAGAGAGAGGAAGAGAGAGAAAGTGAAAGAGACAGAGAGAGACAGAAAGAAAATTAATGCTGATGTTTATTTGTGCAGAGAGGTTTATATTATCATTGTCAATAATAACTATCAATAATAATTAATAATACATGTAAAATAAAAATAAATCAAATGTCACTAATAAACCAAAGTTGAGGGTTGAAGGTTATTGCCTCGTGTCTGAGACGGACCCAGGGATAATATCTCACCGTGAAGCAGACCCTCGAGTGCAACAGGAATATAAATCTCCCTAAAAGTCCAACACCAGCAGCAGATCTCACCAATGTCTTTGTGGCTGAATGCCGTCACATCCTCACAGCAATGTTACAGTTTATAATGTTAAACATCCCCTTCATTTCAGGAGAGATGTTGGTTGAGCAGGTGTCCACAAACATCTGGCCACAGAGAGGAAGACTGAATGGTCAGTGAAGGTTAAAGTGTGAGAAACTCTGACCACTTTAGGCACAAATAACTGAGTACACTTTATTTACTCCAACAAATAAACCCTGCTGCAGAGTACACACACACACACACACCTCCAGATATAGTACACAGACACGTGTGTGTGTGTGTCAGGAACATATCACACTGTAGAGACCAAACCCTGTTTACTCAGTCACATCACTGAGGAATTATCTTCCAGCTGATCTCCACGTTACAGTAAGGTTCAGGGTAAAGGTTAATCTAAGGGTTAATGTTAAGAAAGTATTACTGGTGAAAATGCTAAAGGTAAGGCTCCAGAAAAAGAATGAATGCCTTTGTAACGTCCCCACAATTCACAAAGTCTGCGGTTTGTACAAATACAGGTAAATTTATTAATACAGGTTTTGGCTTTCATAGATATGTCATATTTTTATGTGAAAAATGAACTAATTTGTTTATATTTCAATTGCATCATTTTTTAAATTAACAAAAGTCTCAGTTTTAAATATTATTTCTAAAGTGTTGAATCTGCGTTTGTGAATCAAGTCACTCGCCTGATTTTACGTGACGTATTTCTGTGCATTTCCACTTGCGGGATTCTGGATTTTGAAACTGAGAACAGGTATTGTTTGGTCTTTTGGTGAATGATATAAATAAATATACACATGCACATATAATAAATCTTATCATTTTAATGGCCAACTTTTATATACATAAATGTACATTCTCAGATAAAAGATCCAGATTTGTTGCCTTTGAAATAGAAATGGAACATTATATTTAAATGATACAGCCCTCTTTGAAACATACAGCTATTAAAACTATTAAAGGATGTATGTATTTTACGATATTTGTGCATCAATGTCCCACTAGCAATGTTATTATCTTTGTATTGTGTACACCATTATTTGTATATTTTCCTATGTGCTTATGATAATGTGTACTCTGTGGAATTTCCTGTCAATAAAAAAAATCATATCCACTCATAACGCTTTTCCACCAAAAGAGTTCTGGTTCTTGAACCGGTTCCGTTCCTGATTCTTGGAACCTTGGGTCTTTCCTGTAAACTGCTGTGTTTCTACACATTTAGAGGGGAACCAAGAATATGTCATCAGCAGGGGGCGTCGTTGTAGCTGAATACAGCACCAGAGCCTCAGATAAACTGTGACCAATATCACTACCTCACCACAGTTATGTTCTTGTGGCTGGCAGCTATCAACTCCTCTCAGAAATGTTCCCACTTCTACAGCTAGGTCATTGTTACATGTAACAATTTTGTGCATATATTTGTTATATTGTTTTCTTTCCTGGTTCTTTCTTTCTCCAATCCCAACCAGCCACAACAGTTTACTGCTCCTAAAAGGGTGGGGCTTAAAGGTTTTAAGCTGCACCGGGAAGTCAGAAAGGCAGCCATCTTTGGGCTCACTTTTTTTGCTTGGCCATTGTTTGACTCTGTCTTGCTGTTATGGTCTTGTGTGCTGGACTGTCTTAAAACTAGTTTAATGATGTCTACCATATGTTGTTTTGTTTTGCCTTGGGGTATTGATGTTGTTGTGTTTGAACCCGTGTCCTAGTCCTGTCAGGTTGTAGATTGGTTTCTGTCTCCCTAGGAGGGTGAGAACAAGCTAGATGTGCGCGCACTTACATGGTGCACATATAGTTTCTGTATTGTATAGATACACCAGAGTAGAGGGCAGGTACCACCCCTTGTATTTTCTTTATAGAATATAGTTATAGAGTATCTTGACATAGCTTAAGTGTTAATCATGTTTTGTTATTTTCTTTTCTTTGGTACTGTCCATGTTCCTCCCTCCTAAGGTTTGTCCACCTGTCGTGTGTTATTGTGGCATGATCTTTTGTATTAAAGTTTGTATTAATGTTTGTAGTCCCTGAACAACTTGGTCTCTAGCTTTTGGCTTTCACTTGCACATATTGTTACATTTCCCTTACTACTACCACCCTAGACCCTGAAGCCCAATAGTAGGGGCGTAACAATTGGGGGCTTACACTTAAGCTCCTTACAGTGTAACTGCTGTAGCATTTAAGGTGAAACAATACAATTCAAGAAAGAAGTTAGTGAATACAAAACCAAATGCAGCTTCCGTTCTATTCAATTTGAAGACCATTATAGACATGATGGTCTAAATGTCCCTATCAAAAAACATAATTAAGCATTAAAAGTATAACTGGGATATTTTGTTGGTACAATGCTTCTACTTCTTGATTTAAGCTGAGCGTTGTGTTGCCATGGTTGTGTGTAGGTGTGAGGCTATTCATTTATCTGAAGGCTTTTCCTGTGCTTCGGCTGTAAGTCAGTTTGATTTCTTAAAGTATTTGTTTGGTTGTCCCAAGTATTAATGTATGTGAGAATAAACAGTGTTTATTTAATGAAGAAATTACTTCTTTAGGTTCAAGTTCATTCAAAGCTTTTGAGTTTGTTTCCCAGTGACACGAGGTGTTAGTGAAGAGTTAGTGTGTGTTTCAGTTTGTTGTTCCTGATCACCATTAACTCCAATGAAGAACACGATAACACCTTGTTCATTATTAATGAGTTACAGTGTGTATCACTTTATAATACTGTTCCTGATCACCATTAACTCCTAAGGTAAATTTACGTTTTAAGTGTAACAGTAAATTTGACACAAAAACAGAATAGTCTATGTTTGTCTAAAAATAATGTATTTTATCATTCTTTTTTTTTATTACCAGGCAATTCATGAATATAATTTGTGTTTACATACTCTTATAGTCCTTTACAGCTAATGTTATATTCATCCAGGTAATCTCTAATACATTCAGCTATTTGCTACAGAACACAACAGAATATTATTCTGAAGTAAACAGGGTGCAATTGCTGCATTTACACTTTTAAAATGTAAGAAATTATTAAGGTATTAAGTATTCTGAATTTGTTACTCATATTCTGTAACAAACAGAATACATTTCAAAAGTAACCCTCCCAACAGTGATCACAGGGTATCACACACTCTTTTACTCTGACTCACACCCGTGGACAATGTCACACAGCCACTTCATCCATCCATACGGCTGTTTGGACTTTGGGAAGAAACTCATGCAGAAGAATACACCACATTTTGACTTCAACTGCTGATGAAAAAAAATTATTTTATCCAAGAAAGAACAATGAAGGCAGAAAAGACTTTCTGTTAGAATCACTTGCAAATGTATTTTTATTTGCTGCGCAACCCTTGTTCGAGGAATGCTTAATAAATGCTTTACCAAAGCTTAATGCTAAACTCAGTTCCAAAAAAAGAAACTCCAATTGTGCTGCCAATTTTAAGCCCACAACCCAGAAGCTTAATTTCTGCATGAGTGGTGCCAACACTAACACCAGTGTCGACTCCCAGTCCAACGGTCACTCCAAGAGGGCCGGCAGAGGCTGACGCGCTTCCAACTTCAGCACGAGCCATGGCACTCGCCTCCAGAGGGTCAGCCTTAGCCTCGGCTTTAGCATTCGGCCCGTTGGCTTCAGCTCCAAAGACGCTCCACTCAGCTCCAGCTCGTCCTACTCCAGCCTGTGCTATGGCTCCAGCTTTGGGGACGCGCTGTCCTGGCTTGTTGGTTAAGGCATAGGCGTAGGTATCTGTACCGCTGTATGTTCCATCAGCATACGCCTTCCCTGGCCGGTCATAATTATCAATGATATCCATGATGGACCGAGCTGCAATGGATTCAAAAGGAGACCCATCAGTCATTCAGGGAACAGCTTTAAATGTAATGTTCTCAAAGATGTGCTGCTCAACATTTACTCAACATCTTTGTCTGCACTGGCATAAGTTACTTCAGCACAGGTTATTCCTGGCCTGTCAATGTTTATCACATTAATGAAGGACTCGGCTGCAATAAAACAGTACAGATCTGCAGTTACTCCAAGGCACTAGGTGCTGCTTAGCCGTTCAGCTCTTAAACTGGCACAGATCTACACTCAGGTCAGTCCAACCAACCCATCCATCCATCCATTATCATAACCGCTTATCCAATTTAGGGTCGCGGGGGGTCCAGAGCCTACCTGGAATCATCGGGCGCAATACACCCTGGAGGGGACGCCAGTCCTTCACAGGGCAACACAGACACACACACATTCACTCACGCACTCACACCTACGGAAACATTCGAGTCGCCAATCCACCTGCAACGTGTGTTTTTGGACTGTGGGAGGAAACCGGAGCACCCGGAGGAAACCCACGCGGACACGGGGAGAACACACCAACTCCTCACAGACAGTCACCCGGAGCGGGAATCGAACCCACAACCTCCAGGCCCCCTGGAGCTGTGTGACTGCGACACTACCTGCTGCGCCACCGTGCCGCCCGCCCAACCAACCCAAGAACATCTATGTAATTAGTCAACATGCCATTCCAGCATGTTAAAGATTCTGACCTCTCAAACCCATTCCACAATTCAGACCTCATATATGTTTCAATTTAAATGTCCACAGCAGTGAAATAAAGCTGACACTCCCTTCTCAGACCATAGATGTGGCCCCCATGTGTACACAGTCCTACCCCCTCTCTACACACAGCCCAGCGCATTAGCAGTACACAAACAACTTTTTGGTTAACAAAAAGTATTACAGTACATTTTCTTTAATGACCTTTTTTCACAATGGAAACTACGTAAGTAATAAATTTGAGGGCGAGGAACATGACGAAATGTTTTGCAAAATTTGTCAATTAATAAAATGTGAACAATAAGATGTAAGACTGATACATGACCAGTTATTTCTGCTTTGAAAATAGAAAATTGTAAGTCAATAAGAAAATTCTCTGTTTGCTGTTGGGCGCCGAGGTATGTTCCTGTTTCTCACCGATATCTCTCTGTTCAGAGCTGCTGTTCACACGACTCTGAGCCACACTCTGAAACCATTTTACACACGACACAGAGAACACTGTCTGCCACTGTGTCACAGGATTCTGGGGAAGAAACAGGTTTCTTCTTTCTTCCTCACAGTCCTGCAACATGGGGCAAATATTGCCCTGAAATATCAAACGTTATTCTCAGAGTGTGGGTCCACAGCCGTTACACTGAGCAGCGTCTCCATTCACAGGGAGAGCCTGGAGGCAGAATGAATGACAGGCAGCACTGGCCCTTGTTCTGACAAGTGTCTGAGCTCAGAGGGAGTTTGGACCCTAACCTATTTGTACTAGCTAGGATACACATTCTGTCTGAATGCGAAGTGCTTTTATGAGTCGCTCTGGATAAGAGCACCTGCTAAATGCTGTAAATGTAAATGTAAGTGAAAGCTAAGGTATTAGTCGAGTCGAAACCCAAGTATTTGTTTCTGTAACACTTTAAATTACAGCCTGCTAATTACTGGGTAAGTACAGAGTAAGTACCTGTTCAGTAAGCTGTAAGATAAAATAAGTATTATTTCTATATTCATGCCCTTTACTTACTGAGTACTTATTTTATCTTATGGCTTACTGAACAGGTACTTACTCTGTACTTACCCAGTAATTAGCAGGCTGTGATTTAAAGTTGTTTCTTCAAACATTTAGGTGTTGCTTGTATCAAATATTGACCAATGATGTTGAATCCCTTATAGTCGTTTCAGTCTGATTTTGCAACAGCTAACAGTGACTATGAACTTCAAATGTTAATCAAATGCAAAACGTATTTGAAATTGACCATAATCTTTCCAGAATTTTGAATGTTAACTTGTTTTAAAGGTAACATTATTTTTAAGTAAATGTTTATTAAAGTTTATTAACTTTTAAAAATACCATAAAAAAGTTTTTTTTTCGACTGACACTAGATTACACTAGATAGACACATTAACAATCATAAAATGACTAAAATGAAACTAAAACTAATACAAATTTCAGTCAAAGGACAAAGAATAAAGACACACAGCCCCGAACATCAACAACACACAACCCCACCATTCAGTAAAGCCCCACCCACTCTGCATCCAGAGACAGTGTGTAGTGCAGTGTGTGTTTCATGTTTGTGGATTTACCTTTGCTCATCTTGGACACAGGACAAAATCAGTGACTGCAAAAAGAGAGAGAGTGGGGGCGTGCGAGCCTGGAGAAAAAAACAATACAGCTTTGCTCTCTCCATCACTCTTTATTTCATTATCAGAAATTATTTTTAAAAAGTCATTATTACTTTTTTGTATCCTGTTCACACAACACATTACAATATGGCAAACAAAATATATTTAACACTGAAAAAATTATATTATTGTTGTTATCCTTATTCTTAATAATAATAATCATAATAATAATAATAGAATACAAGATAATTTAAATATTTTATAATTAATATATACACACCAGTTGAGTTCCTCTGGTCAATATAATATGTTTAATTAATTTTCTGATTTAAAAACAAATGTTACAATGAGTAAAATTACTGTTAAATTTGGAAAATCTACTTTTTACTTTTTAGTGCAACATTATATATTATATTATATATATTTTATTTGATAAATAGGATTATCCACTAATTGTGCTCTAATGGTATCTATTTCCATTCAGAGAATCAAAAAACCTTTCATTTGCTCAGGTATGTTGAAGCATTTTTTAAAATATAGCGTTTTGATATGTGATTCTATAGTGTGTAAAATATCCAGATAAATATTAAACACACGTCTTACCTTTCCTCAGCCTGTTTCTGCTCTGAAGGCCTGCACAGAAAGTGTCAGAATTTATACATGCAAACACTGCTTTTACTTTCTTTTTTCCATCCCTTACGGTCAGCCCTTTGCCAACATGTGACCTGCAATGTGTGTTTTTGGACTGTGGGAGGAAACCGGAGCACCCGGCGGAAACCCACGCGGACATGGGGAGAACACACCAACTTCTCACAGACAGTCACATGGAGCGGGAATCGAACCCACAACCTCCAGGTCCCTGGAGCTGTGTGACTGCGACACTACCTACTGCGCCACCGTGCTGCCCCCACAGTTAGTTCAGCTGTTCTTAATAATAATAAAATAAATAAATAAATAAAATAAAATAAATAATAATAATAATAAAAAAAATAAAGGTGTGGCACCCCCTCCAGGGTGTGTTCCTGCCTTCCTGACTCCGGACCCACCGCCACCCAGAACTGGATAAGGGTTACAGACAATGAGTCTGTGACTGAATTAATTAATAATTAAAAGTAGATATATTTTTAAATAAAATAGTTATAACTATTAGCTCTATGTGCAATTTATTAAATCTGTTTTACTGGGTACTTTCCTTACACTCACAATTATTGTTTAGTAAGAAAAAAGAAAATTAGTATTCTTGTAAGGGTTCAGACAGGGGCCCGGTTGCCCACTAGGCCAACCCCAGCCAGCAGAGGGAGACATGGAGCCAACACACCTTAATTGAGAGAAATCAGCAGCACCTGTTTCTCTCCTACTTAAGGAAAGCCAACACGCACCTCAGTGCTCAGGCTTGGGTTTCTCTTTTCAAGAGTACCACACAAGCCTAGTCGGTAATTTTGTTTTTTTGTTCTTTGTTTATCTCTTTTATTTTAAAAAATGGCTCACGGAGATACCATTGGCAGGCGTGAACAGACCCTTCAACAGGTACTATCACACTTTCAGGGTCTCACTGCTACCCCTGGTCCTCCTCCTCTAGTTGTACCAGCTCCTAAACCCATCCCACAGTCTGAACCTCACCCTCATCTACCACCCCCTGAAAGGTTTGATCAGGAACCTGGGTGTTGTCGAGGCTTTCTGCTGCAGTGCTCTCTATCCTTTGAGCAAAAGCTCTCTCGCTTCCCCACTGAGAGGGCCAAGGTGGCATACACTATCTCTTTACTCACAGGTCGAGCCCTTGCTTGGGCCACACCTGTTTGGGAGAACCAGCCTGATGTATGCGCCACAGCAGCCTTGTTCACTACTGCAATGCGCCAGGCTTTTGATCACCCGGTCTGTGGAGGGGAGTCAGATTCCCGTCTTTTGCGCATTTGGCAGGTAAAAAGATCTGTGGCTGACTATGCAATTGAATTCCGCACACTGGTGGTGGAGAGTGGCTGGAAAACATCTGCATTGGTAGCAGCCTTACAGCAGGGGTTAAGCGAGGAACTCAAAGATGAGTTAGCCTTGCGAGACACCGCTTCCTCTCTCGAGGATCTAATTAAAGTGGTGCTTCAATTGAACAACCGTTTGGGAGAGCGTCGTAGGACTAGGGAAGTTGTGAGCTCCTTGCAGCATTTTTTTTTTCACACCACCTCCCCTTCATGCCCAGAGTCACCTGATGAGGCTAAGGTGCCCATGCAGTTGGGGCACACTCGCCTATCTCGCCCGGAATGAGAAGCCCGCATGCGAGAGGGTAGATGCCTATACTGTGGGCAACCTGTGCATTTGTGGTCAACTTGCCCAGAGTTGCTGGGGAAAGGCAAAGTCTCCTGGCCTGTGACAGACTTTAACCAATCTCCTCATGTCTCTGGGGTGTTTCTCAATGCCAGCATCTCTTGGGAACATACTCAGGAGAAGCACCTCAGTGCATTTGTAGATTCAGGAGCTGCAGGCAATTTTATCGATTCCTCCTTAGCAAGAACCTTAAAGCTCCCAATTGTATCTCTTGAACATCCGTTGCTGATATCGGCTATTGATGGTCAGTCCCTTGAACCAGGAGTGGTGCCTCAACAGACCCCTTACACTACAAATTGGAAAACACACTGAACAGGTCTCCTTGTTTCTCATCAGTGCCCCCCCCCAATTGCAGCTGGTTCTTGGCTTCCCCTGGCTGCAGCGCCATAACCCCTGTATTGACTGGGTAATATGATCAGTAATAACCTGGGGGCCCCCAATGCCAAAGGTCGTGTTTAGAAGTCCACCCCACCAAACCTACAGTCAGCACATCACTTTCAAGCATTCCTGATTTGTCTCCATTTCCCCATGAATACTATGATCTGATGGAGGTTTTCAGTAAACAGAAAGCCCAGATCCTGCCTGCCCACCATTCATATGATTGTGCCATCAACCTTCTCCCTGGTACTGATCCTCCTCGGGGCAGACTATTTTCCCTTTCAGGTCCTGAGTGGAAAGCTATGGAGGATTATATACAAGAAGAATTCATTCATTCGCCCTTCAACCTCACCAACAGGGGCTGGGTGGTTCTTTGTAGGGAAAAAAGATGGGGGTCTTCATCCCTGCATAGATTACCTTGGTCTAAACAAGATCACAGTGAAGGATTGCTATCCTTTGCCCCTCATGACTTCAGCTTTTGAGGCACTACAGCAGGCTTCAATTTTTACTAAATTGGATCTGCACAGTGCCTATAACCTTATTCGGGTGAGAGAAGGTGATGAGTGGAAGACAGCCTTCATCACTCCATCAGGCCACTACGAGTACCTAGTTATGCCCTTTGGTCTAAAGAATGCACCAGCCATCTTCAAATGTACATTAATGAGGTCATGAGGGAGACTCTAGACCACTATGCATTTGTTTATCTCTATGATATTCTCATTTACAGTCGCTCTCTCGAGGAACACATAATTCATGTGAGAGGGGGTTCTTCAGCTACTTTTGGAGAACCATCTTTCCATAAAGCTGGAGAAATCCCTATTTCATGTGCCATCTGTTTCCTTCCTTGGATTTGTAGTATCTAAGGGGAGGCTGAGCATGGATCTAGCTAAAACTAAAGCAGTCATGGACTGGCCATAGCCAACATCTCTTCGATGTCTCATCTCTTCCAATTTTTTATGACGTTTTATCCAGAATGTTTGCACTGTTGCAGCCCCACTAACTTCCCTGACAAAGAAATCCTCTGGACAGTTTCAATGGTCAGATGAAGCCCAGAAAGGCTTTGAAGAGCTCAAACATCGCTTGGCCATAGCTCCGGTCTTACAACTTCCTGATCCAAACTGCCCTCCAAATCGAATCTGACCCAGGTGGGGGCCTGCCAGGAAGGCTCTATGTCCCCACTTCAGTAAGGGCCCAGGTCCTACATTGGGGACATGCCTCACCCTTTGCAGCACACCCCGGCATCAATCACAACCGGGAGTTTGTCCAAAGGCCTTTTTTCATGGCCCAAGATGGATCAAGACATTCAGGCCTATGTAGCTGCCTGCCAGATCTGTGCAAAAAACAATGAGCCTAGAACACAACTGGCAGGCCTCACCTCTCCTTAGACTTTGTAACAGGATTACCAGTATCCCAAGGCAACACTGTGATCTTAGTTATAGTAGACAGATTTTCTAAAGCCAGCAAATTCATTGCCCTGACCAAACTTCCATCAGCCAAGGAGACCGCCAAACTGCTCCTTCAGCATGTGGTTAGGGTTCATGGGCTTCCTACAGATTTGGTTTCTGATCATGGCCCCCAGTTTGCCAGTCGATTTTGGAAGGCTTTTTGCCAGCTATTGGGCGCCTCTGTGAGCCTGGTCTCTGATAATCCTTCTTCTTGGACTGATCACCTGCTTTGGGCCGAGTACACCCATAATATTTTGTTGCATTCATCCCTAGGCATGTCTCCATTTGAGTGCCAATTTGGCTATGTTCCCCCGATGTTTCCAGAGCAGGAGGCTGAAGTAGGGGTTCCAGCAGCTGAACACTTTGTTCGTAAAAAGAAAAAAATAAATTCTAAACTTATTGTGTTTCTTCTTTTCTCAAATCTTTCAGTTTGGCATCTTCGTCTATTTAGTTGTCTTTTCCTTCTTTAATTTGGGAGGTTCCTTTTTGTTTTTTAGTGGAATTTCTTTTTCTGTTTTTTCTGCACATGAGTCCATTAACAAGCTACTCCACTAGTAGCTCACTCAGGGTTCCTTGGTTTTAACCCATCCCTGGGTAAGCTATCACTTTTTACAGTTCTGTTTCTTACTAAAAATAATATGTTTCCGTGGCACTACCCTATCTGATGTGTAAAAAGTTCCCAAAGCTTCAGAAATGTCCCAGATCAGAGGCACAGGCAACAGTTAAGGAAACATTAATTATGCCTCAGTCAGGACATGAACAATCAAAAGCAAAAACCACAGTAAACACATTTAATTTTTGAAAGTGTTTAATCAGAAACGTAATGACAAAATGATGAAGCAGCATAAGTTCTCAGATTGCACAACAGGAGTAAAAATAATGCGGACAATGTGTGGGATCTTGTTTTGACAATTTTTTATATAAAGTTTCAGTTTTTCAAAGAAACCTTCAGAAAACGCCTCAGTTTTAATGTCCATTTGTGCTTATACTTTACTGAACATAATGCAATAAATACTGTCAATTTATTACAAGTTCCATTTTGTACGAGCCAGAGTAAAATAATGAGGAAAATTATGAGATTTTTAGAATGAAAAATTGCATTAAAACAGTCTCAACTTCAGCTCACTTCCAAAGAGAAAAATTCCTATTGTGCTGCCTAAAGAAACTCCACAGCCCAGCACATTTGCTTCTGTGTGAGTGCCATTTAGTGTTAACTGTTGTCGCATTCGGTCCGACAGAGTCTGATATACTTCCAAGCCCAGTTTCAGCCAGTCGAGCTTTACATATGCAGTAGAATTCAGCCCCTCTGCTCCAACTTTAAAGAATTAAAATAAAGTTAAGTTTAACATCTTAAATGTTTGACAGATTTTTTTTAAGTGAAGATATTTAAAAATTCAGCCCATGGTTTATGTTGTTTCTGCTGAAATGTTCCATTTACTGGACCTATGAAGCATTCATTCATTCATTATCTGTAACCCTTATCCAGTTCAGGGCAGAGGTGGGTCCAGAGTCTACCTGGAATCATTGGGCGCAAGGCGGGAACACACCCTGGAGGGGGTGCCAGTCATTCACAGGGCAACACACACACTCACACCCATGGACACTTTGAGTCGCCAATCCACCTACCAACATGTGTTTTTTGGAGTGTGGGAGGATAATATGACCTTTAATTCTCTAGATGAGAGTGAAAGTGAAAGTGTCCAGTTAAACATTTATTAATGTTAATAACATCTTAACTAGTGTCAATTAATAATTAGCTAAGACATAACCTTTTAGTAATGTTTATTACTGTCGTAAATATTGTTAACTCATGCACACCCTCATTTCAGCTCCGGCACATATTTGTAAATATATTTAACCATTTAAACACCAGGTTTAATAAATAAACCACCAGCAGAGTGTCTTTTTTAAACACTGATGAAAATGTGGTGTACTTTAACATGTCAAATGACTACATTCACATTCTCAGCTCTGAGCTTGTTTTTTTTCCTTGACATTTTCTGTACGTTCTGACATGTTCTGTATTAGATAAAAGAGTTCTATCTCTGTCTTGCAAATGATTATTAATGACATTTAAGATGTTTACAACCTAATTAATAACCATGTTAGCCATATAGCCATTTAAAAAACTAAATATAGGGGGATTTCCGGTTTGAATGTCACCGTGATGACCACGCTGTGAACGAGTGCTCTAGGAAACCTACGAAATTGAAAATTAAACCCCATTAAAATGATGCATAGTTATTTCAAGAAGTGAATAAGAAAGGGGGTAAGCGAAATACACCTGAAACGACGCATTGAAGAGGCAATTTAAAGAAGGGTTAAAGCTCAGAAAACAACGCTAGCTTTTTGGCTAATGCTAAAATAAGCTGTGCTTATTACGAGCTGACACAGTGAAAGACTGCTAAGGCTATTCGTGATATGATCCCAGTAACCATTTGGTGAAATATGGCTGAATTAGACACGGTATTACAGGAAATAAGAGGCTTTCGCCAAGAAAATAATGTGCAATGGGGAGAAATTAAGGAAGAAATCCTCAAGATGAATGCCAGACTGGTAGAGGCTGAGGAGAGGATTGAGAAAGCAGAGGAGAGGATTCAGAATACCGAGGACGCCATGACGGAAATAATAAAGCTACAGTTAAAGGCAGAGGAGAAATTAATGGACTTAGAAAGCCGTACGAGAAGAGACAACATACGCATTTACGGTGTACCAGAGACAGCGGAGCAAAACTTTCAAACAATGAGTGATTCTGTTGAGAAGTTACTGCTGGAAGGCCTGGAGTTGACCCAAGAGGAGCTCGATATTCGCATCGAACGGGCGCATCGCTCTCTGGGTCCTCCTCCCCCTGGAGACGCTCCCCTGAGATCCATTATTGTGAAATTCCTCAGCTTCAAAACCAAAGAACTTCTGCTTTGCAAGGCATGGCAGAAAAGAGGATTTACTTGGAACGGTAGTCAAGTGAATCTGGATCATGACTACCCCCCCCCCCCTAATTCTAAAAAAACGTAGAGAATACGCAGAAGTGCGCAGGATTCTGAAAGAACAGCAGATCCCTTTTCAGACCCTCTTTCCCGCTCGGCTGAGGGTGAAATACACGAAACAAAAATCTACAATTCGGTGTTTGAAGCCACGGAAGACATGTCTTGCAGAGGTTATGCGGTAAAGGTCGTTAAATCGCCAGAGATGACTCTGGAAAAGTTAAAGCAGCTGACCTGGACCAAGGTGGGCAGAGGACCCGGGAACAGCGCAGCAGACAAGAGGCAGAAACCCAGATACAAAGAAAAACTTAGAGCCTTCAAGAGGATAGCACCTACATCTTCTGAAAAATGAGGTTTACCCACTCTGTTTTTGGTACTTATGACAAATATAGTCGGTTTAGGGATTATAATAAATAAATAGATAAGGTTTTTAACGGGCTTTTTCAACAGTAAGGCCACAGCCCTTATAGGCTCCCTTCACTGTATGATGAAGAAGTTGCCTTTGAAGGCGATTCAGGGTCTACACATGAGACCCCTACCCTGGAAGTTAATACCTCAGTTGTTCTTTTGTTCTTTTTGTAAGTTTATTTATTTATATGGTTTGTGTTCAGTGTTAACTAAGGTGACTGGGGAGACTATAAAACGGTGTACAATAAATACAGTGTCTATAATTTAGATGAATAGCAGATTAATGAACCTGATATCTATAAATATTAATGGCTTGCATAATCCAGTGAAAAGGTGGAAAGCCTTATCCAAATTTAAAAAAGATAAGGCCCAAATTGTTTTAATGCAGGAAACACATTTAACTGATAATGAACACGCAAAATTAAACAGGCTGGGCTTTAAACATGTCTTTTGTTCTTCCCACAGTTCGGGGAGGCGAAGGGGGGTGGCGATTTTGTTATCGGGAGCTCTAAATTATGAACATATTTCGGAATATAAAGACAAAGAAGGTAGATATATAATGATTACGGGTAAGATTGATAGTAATTTGATCAGTCTCTTAAGTGTTTACATTCCTCCAGGTAGCGATTGGTCCGTGTATAAACATATTTTAGAATTAGCATCAACAAGAAGTCAAGGAATTTTTATATGTGGTGGTGACTTCAATATCACATTAAATGCTAAATTGGATTCCTCTAAGGGAAAAGGAGATGTGAGAAATATTGGAAAAAGGATGACACATCTAATAGATGATTTAGGTCTAGTGGCTGTATGGAGAGATTTTCATCCAACAGATAAAGAATACATTCACTTCTCATATCCACATAACGTTTACTCTAGATTAGATTATATCTTTATGTTTAAGAATGAGTTATTTAGACTCAATAATTGTGAAATAGGTCCATGTATTATTTCAGATCACAACCCGGTTTATGTTGAGGTGTATTTAAACAAGAAATTTAGATCTACCATATGGAGGTAAAACTCAAATATTCTAAATTATCCAAATATTAAAGAGAATTTGAAAAAAGAGATAGAGAATTATTTAGAGTTTAATGATAATGAAGAGGTGACACCAGGAATACTTTGGGACGGAATGAAGGCAGTGATTAGAGGGAAAATAATTAGTACTTCCTCCTTTCTGAAAAAAGCGAAAGGGCAAAAACTTCAGAAATTAGAAAATAAATTATTAGAGCTGCAACATCAGCATTCTAGGACTCTGAAAGACGAGATCAAATCTGATATAATAAAATTGAAAAAAGAAATAGATGACTTACACACGATGGACATAGAGAAAAATATGCTTTTTACCAAACAACAACACTGTGAAGTAGGGGGGAAATCACTAAAACTTCTTTCGTATAAGCTTAGAAAACAACAAGCGGAAAGGACTATACACAAAATAAAGAACCCTTTGAATGGTCAAATAGAAACAGATCAGGGGAGGATTCAACAATGCTTTCAGAATTATTATAAGACATTATACTCTCAACCACAGGTAGATAACAATCATGATATTAATACATTCCTGTCTGAATTAGAACTACCAATGGTGACAGAGGAACAAAACATAATGCTACTATCCAAAATAACTAAAGAAGAAATACATTCAGCAATTAAAAGATTAAAGGGAGGAAAAGTAGCAGGGGCAGATGGATTTGGCCCAGAATGGTATAAAATAATGCAAGATTATTTAACTCCTACTTTGCTGAAAACATTTAATTGGGTAATGGAAAAGAAAAGTATCCCTCCCTCATGGAGGGAAGCAATAATCTCTATCATTCCAAAAGAAGGAAAGGATCAACTAGAATGCAGTAATTATCGCCCCATTAGTGTATTAAATATTGATTATAAATTGTTCACCTCCATTATTGCAAAGAGACTAGAAACAATCCTGCCTGAGTTAATACATAATGATCAAACAGGCTTCATAAAACATAGACAGACTCAAGATAATATTAGGAAAGTTTTACATATAATGAGGCATGTGGATAAACAAAAATTAGAGACTGTAATGTTAAGCTTGGATGCAGAAAAAGCTTTTGATTCTGTGAGGTGGTCCTTCTTATATAAAGTGCTTGAGAGTTTTGGTTTTGATAAATCTATTATCGACATTATTTCAGGTTTATACAACAGACCGACAGCTAAGATCAAAATTAACGGAGACCTCACTGAATCATTCACATTGGAAAGGGGGACACGACAGGGTTGTTGCATTTCACCACTCCTCTTCGCCTTGTTTATAGAACCATTAAGCCAATGGATTAGACAGAGGCATGATATAACTGGAGTAAGGATGACAGGAGGGGAACAAAAATTGGCACTTTTTGCTGACAACCGATTATTAATTATATCTAACCCTACACGGACTCTTCCTAAAATCATGAATTTACTATTAGAATACAGCTCCTTTTCTGGATATAAGGTTAACGTAAACAAAACGCAGGTGCTAACTCTAAATTATGATCCTCCAATTGAAATCAGGGATTGTTATAAATGGAAATGGGAAGCAGACAATATAATTTATCTAGGGGTGGTAATACACCGTGACTTCACTAAAATGTTTGATGCTAATTATGGTTCCCTAAATGTATCCATAAAATCAGACATAAAAAGATGGAATGCCATATCTTTTTTAGACCTACACTCTAGGATTGAATCAATAAGACTAAATATTCTTCCCCGAATGTTGTTTTTATTTCAGTCTTTACCAATTTCCATACCCCAAAAGCAATTTGTTGAATGGGATAGGCTGTTGTCAAAATACATTTGGAAAGGGAAAAAAGCTAGAATCAAATATAAAACATTACAATTAAAGAAAGATAAAGGAGGTCGAGGCCTTCCATTTTTAAGAGAATACTTTTGTGCAGCCCAACTGAGACCATTAATATGTTTGTGCTGTCCAGATTACACGGCTGGTTGGAAAGACGTGGAGGGGACAACTTTTAAAGCAATACCAATTAAAGCCTTAATAGCTGACACAAAATTGCAAAATAAATTACATCTGGCAAATGAACCCATAACACAGGTAATGATATCTGCGTGGAATGAGGCAATTAGAATTTGTGGTTTGGAAAATGCCTCTAAAGTTTTGAGGTTGTGTGCATACGACTCAGACTTTACCCCAAATCAATATGACGTTAGATTCAACAACTGGATTAAAAAAGACCTAACTAATTATTATTCATTTGTCCATAAGGGGGCACTCCAAAGTTTTGAAACCTTGAAAAGAAAATATGATCTAAGCTCAGACGACTTCTTTAGATATCTACAGGTCAGAAATTATTTTAGTCAGGATCTAAAAGTGAATTTAAAAGACCTAGGATTTGTGGAAACATTTATAAAAATAACAAAAACAGAAGTGCACAATAAAATCATTTCCAGATTGTACAACAGCATCCTGACATGTAAAAAAGAGAACACTATTTATGTTAAAAGAAAGTGGGAAAAAGAAGGTAACCTGACAATTACAGAGGAAAGTTGGGATCACATATGTGAGATACAGTGGGAAACAACGAGATCAAATGTTTGGCGTGAATTTTGTTGGAAAAGCATAATGAGGTACTTTATTACTCCGGTTCAGAAAAGGTATCAGGGAATGGGTGATACTTGTTGGAGATGTGGGGGCGAAGGGGCAAACCATTTCCATATTTTTTGGGACTGTCAAGTTATCCGCCAATATTGGTCTCATATTCATGATCATATACAGAATGTCTTTTCATTTGTCTTTCCTTTAACATTTGAAAACATGTTTCTTGGTAATGTATCAGGGGACAATCTGAATCTGAATGATAAAAAACTGTTGTACATCTTACTGGCAGCAAGTAAAAAAGCGCTCACGAGGAGATGGCTCAAACCTGAATCGCCAACAACTGAAGACTGGATAGATGTTGTACAAGAGATCTACACAAATGAAAAACTGTCTTTCTCTTTAAAAGTACAGAGAGATATCTTCTTTAAAATCTGGTTCAAATGGACGGAATATGTCAAGCCAGTTAGATCTGTTTAAATAAAGCTGGCTTTGAATAGTACACCAATTTGTACAATCATGTCATGGATATATTTAACATGAGGTCTCCCCATCAATCAAGTTCGAAAATGTGTTTGTTTTTTTTTTTGTTGTTTTTTCTCCCAGTTAAAAGTTAAAAATATAAAAGCAAATGCAAGTAAATTCTTATGTTATTGTAATATCATGTGTTTTCTCAATAAAAGTGTTAATAAAAAAATAATAAAAAACTAAATATATTCTTTTTTAAAATGTTTCAGAATTTGAAAAGCTGTAAGATGTCACGCCTTCGTCCTGTCAGTCTGTTGTCCCCGCCATGTGCTTTATTTGCACATGGCTCTGTTTTGTTTATGTTCTAGTCTCCGCCTTTGTCCCGCCTCCTCGTCTGTCATCTGTTAACCCGTCCTTCTCGTTATCTGTCTCAGGTGCGTCTCGTCAGTGTCTTGTATTTAAGTCCCCTTCCTACACTTCCTGTTTGTTGGTCATTGTTCTATGGTTCCGTGTATCCAGTCAAGTCTGTTGTGTTCGATAGTTTTCACTTTGTCGCTGTATTTCCTTTGTCGTTTCGTTCTTTCGTCTGTCTGTCCCGTTAATCCTGTTTAACTCCCCGTGTCCCGTTTATCCTGCCTGGATTCCCCGTTTCTTGTCTTTTGTTAAGTCTCTTTGTTTTGTTATTATTTGTTATTAAAGGTTATCTGTGTTTTAGCGAATGCGTCCGCCCTCAGTCAGTCCGCTCCGTGATTCCTGCAATGGTAGCCTCTAGGACTTCAGAGGAGCCGAATTATGGACAAAAGGACTGCTACAGCGGGAGTTGCCGGCTCCAGCTCCTGCCTGGCGCTATTCCGATTCCTAAACCTGAGGAGTCGACTCGTGAATCGAGTAGTTGCGCCAGCGGGAGTCGAAGGAGCCGGCGGAAGAAGCGTGCTGGAGTTCCCCCCTCGACAGTGGATTACCCCCTCAGGTCCGGGGAAATTTTTGGGGGGGCGTTAAGGGTAGGGGCTGTTAGCCTCACCTCCGGAGCTCTGAGGTCTGAGGCTAACAGGGGCGCACCTCGAGGTGATCTAATGGGTGCGCCTGTGAAAACCCCTAAACCCTTTACAGCTCCAGCGCGAGCCCGGCGAGCAGCACAAGCCCCTGTCTTCGTTAACGCGGCGCCTCCTGCCGCGCCTGTCTTCGTTAACGCGGCACCTCCTGCCGCGCCTGTCCTCGAGAGCGCGGCGCCTCCAGTCGCGCCTGTCCTCGAGAGCGCGGCGCGCGCCTCTCCTGTCTTCGTGAGCGCGGCGCGCGCCTCTCCTGTCTTCGTGAGCGCGGCGCGCGCCTCTCCTGTCTTCGTGAGCGCGGCGCGCGCCTCTCCTGTCTTCGTGAGCGCGACGCGCGCCTCTCCTGTCTTCGTGGACGACGTCGCAGACTCCTCTGCCTCCGTGGACGTCGTCGCACGTTCCCCAGTCTTCGTGGACGACGGCACAGATTCCTCTGCCTCCGTGGACGTCGTCGCACTGTCTCCTGCCTCTGAGGACGACGTCGCAGGTTCCCCTGCCTCCGAGGACGACGTCGCAGGTTCCCCTGCCTCCGAGGACGACGTCGCAAGTTCCCCTGCCTCCGAGGACGACGTCGCAGGTTCCCCTGCCTCCGAGGAAGACGTCGCAGGTTCCCCTGCCTCCGAGGACGACGTCGCAGGTTCCCCTGCCTCCGAGGACGACGTCGCAGGTTCCCCTGCCTCCGAGGAAGACGTCGCAGGTTCCCCTGCCTCCGAGGAAGACGTCGCAGATTCTCCTGCCTCCGAGGACGACGTCGCAGGTTCTCCTGTCTCGGTGATGGCGGCACCCGCCGCTCCTGTCCCCGTGATGGCGGAACCCGCCGCTCCAGTGTCGGTGATGGCGGCACCCGCCGCTCCAGTGTCGGTGATGGCGCCACCCGCCGCTCCTGTCCCCGTGACTATGGCGCCACCCGCCGCTCCTGTCCCCGTGACTATGGCGGCACCCGCCGCTCCTGTCCCCGTGACTATGGCGGCACCCGCCGCTCCTGTCCCCGTGACTATGGCGGCACCCGCCGCTCCTGTCCCCGTGACTATGGCGGCACCCGCTGCTCCTGTCCCCGTGACTATGGCGGCACCCGCCGCTCCTGTCCCCGTGACTATGACGGCACCCGCCGCTCCTGTCCCCGTGACTATGGCGGCACCGGCCTCTCCTGTCCCCGTGACTGTGGCTACGGCCTCTCCTGTCCCCGTGTCTGTGGCTACGGCCTCTCCTGTCCCCGTGTCTGTGGCTACGGCCGCTCCTGTCCATGTCCGTAGGTCGGCTCGAAGGACTTCAGGGCCGATCCCCAGAACTGTGCCCAGGCTGGTTCCTCAGACTGCCCCTCAGACATTAGCCAGTCCTGGGCACCCCCCTGTTGTATTGGTTCCCCTGTCTGTCCCTGTCTTGGTTCCGGTCTCTGTCCTTGTCCCAGTACCCGTGTCTGCCTTTGTGTCTGTCCCGGTCCCTGTTACTGTATTCATGTCTGTCCCCGTAAACGTCTTGGTCCCTGTTCCCCTACCAAGTCCAGTCCAGTCTCCTGTCAGCCCTGTCCAGTCTCTGTTTCAGACCCCTGTCCAGTCTCATGTCCAGTCCCCTGTTAGTCCTGTCCAGTCTCTGTTTCAGACCCCTGTCCAGTCTCAAGTCCCGTCTCCTGTCCAGTCCCCGTTCCAACCCTCTGTCCGGTCTTATGTTCAGTCCCCTGTTAGTCATGTCCAGTCTCCGTATCCGTCTAGTGTCATGTCACCTGCCCTGTCTTCTGTCCAGTCTAATGTTCCTATCCTGTCCAGTGTCTTGTCACCAGTCTCTGCTCCCGTTCAGTCTCAGCACTCAGTCCTGTCATCAGTCCCGTCTCCATTCCAGTCCCCTGTCCTGTCACCTGTCCATGTCCAGTCTTCTGTCCCCAAACGTGTCCAGTCTCCGTATCCGTCCCACGTTCAGTCCCCTGTCTTGTCTCCAGTCCAGTCTCCCGTCAATTCCCATGTGTCCACTCCTGTCCTGTCCAGTCCGTTCTCGTCTCTTGTGGCTCCCCTTTGTCAGTCTCCTGTCATGTCCCATGTCCCGTCTCGTATATTCGGTCCTGTCGTGTCCCCAGCTCCTGTGTCTGTTCCCGTCCTGTCCTGAGTCCTGTCTCACTTGGTTCCTTGTCTTGTCTTAGTCTGTCTTGTTTTCCGTGCCCTCTCCTGTGCCAGCTCCTGGGGGGTTTAGGAGTACGCGCCCGGGAGTTGCGCGTTCTTGGGGGGGGCATCTGTCACGCCTTCGTCCTGTCAGTCTGTTGTCCCCGCCATGTGCTTTATTTGCACATGGCTCTGTTTTGTTTATGTTCTAGTCTCCGCCTTTGTCCCGCCTCCTCGTCTGTCATCTGTTAACCCGTCCTTCTCGTTATCTGTCTCAGGTGCGTCTCGTCAGTGTCTTGTATTTAAGTCCCCTTCCTACACTTCCTGTTTGTTGGTCATTGTTCTATGGTTCCGTGTATCCAGTCAAGTCTGTTGTGTTCGATAGTTTTCACGTTGTCGCTGTATTTCCTTTGTCGTTTCGTTCTTTCGTCTGTCTGTCCCGTTAATCCTGTTTAACTCCCCGTGTCCCGTTTATCCTGCCTGGATTCCCCGTTTCTTGTCTTTTGTTAAGTCTCTTTGTTTTGTTATTATTTGTTATTAAAGGTTATCTGTGTTTTAGCGAATGCGTCCGCCCTCAGTCAGTCCGCTCCGTGATTCCTGACATAAGACATAGAAATATTTCAGAGAAATTAATTTATGAACATTTCCAGGAAAAACAGACAGACAGATTGTGCACCACTCAGTGTTACAATCCTTCAGAGAACAGCAGCTGGAGTAAAGAAGTCACTTCAGACTCAAAAGCTAGAAAAAAAATCTTTATTTTAAGTCAAACCTATTAACAGAATGTCTGCTCTCTCTCTCTCTCTCTCTCTCTCTGTCTCTCTCTCTCATATCGAGGTGGTGTGTTCCGTCTCTCGCTCACAGCCTGCCTATATTAAGACTAAGAATGGAACTGAATAATTGAGGTGAATGATTTCATTAAAATAAATATTTGTAAAAAAATCTTTGATTTATTATTGTCTTTTTCTTACTGTCATTGAATCTCTACGTTTTTCTCGCCGCTGAGAGACCAGCGTTTTCTGAAGAAATGTCCTGTAAAAACATGCATTAATGATCATCATATTATTGTACAGTGATGAACACAGCAGTATGCAGTAATGAATAAACAGTAGAAAGAGAGGGAGTGTGTGATCATGGAATCTTGGCTGTAATGTTGAAATAAAAACTAATTCCTGAAATTCCAGTGTAAACACATGTTTATTATTATTATTATTTCAATATGGTTCCTGCAGAAATACATTACATTTGCAGTATTTTGTGCAGAAGGTGGAGGGAGGAAAGAGTTAATAGATTTCAGAAAATGTGTTTATTAAATGCATTTTTGACAACAATGAAAAATGATATAGAGTTTGATTCACACAGAGCTCTGTTTCACTGACTGTAAAGAGTTTGGTGACACTTTACAACACTTGGTTTGGTAGTTAATAGGTAACTGCAGGAAATAAGCAGGAACTGATGATAATGATAATAATAATACCTTTTATTTATAAAGAGCTTTTTAAGAACCCAAAACGCTGACAATATTAGAACACAGAACAAATAACATCAAAAGATAAGCAAATACAGAGTAATACAAAAGGTTACAAAATAGATCACTGACACAAATACGAATAAATTTAATAAAAGTACAGAGAGGCCAGGGAGCAGTACAGAGGTACAGTTTAATCAATGTTTACTTTGTGTTTATTTAATAAATTGATGTTTTCATTGGAAATCCTAGTCTTTTTGGTACCAACGAACCTGTGTGTGTTAATTATTAAAATTCTCTGGGTGCAGTTCCCAGGGTGGCATAGACTACAATGCTTGATGTTGCACGTCATCAAAAATTAAATTTATTATTAAGTGTAAAGTTTAAACCACTTCTCTAATGGTCACACTATTCATTCATGCATCAAAATCATTCATTCATTGTCTGTAAGCCCTTATCCAGTTCTGAGTTACAGTGGGTCCATCACAGGGTACTCACACTCACAGTATCCAATCCAATTAACAATGTGTGTTTGGACCGTGGGAGGAGAGTGGTGCAGAGGAATCCCATACAGACACAGAAATAGATAACACACCACACCCCTCACAGACTCTGACTCAGAGTGGGGCTTGTACTGTGAGAGAGAACCCACACAGACACAGAGAGAACACACCACACTGGCAATTACTGCAGAGAAAAATGCATTTCATTTATTCTTTTAAAGCCCAAGAAACTGAGGAATGTAGAAAATGACTTGTCATTATTATTTGCTAAATCTTTTTTTCTTTACTTTTTTCCTTGTTCAATAATTGCTGCTTTGTAGCGAACTAATGCTTTACCAAAGCTTTAAGTTCAGCTCATTTCCAAAAAGAGAAACTCCCATTGTGCTGCCAACTTTAAACCCACAACCCAGAAACTTTACTTCTGCATGACTGGGGCCAACACTAACACCAGTGTCAACTGCCAGTCCAACGGTCACTCCAACTGGGCCGGCAGAGGCTGACGCACTTCCAACTTCAGCACGAGCCATGGCACTAGCCTCCAGAGGATTAGCCTTAGCCCCTGCTGTAGCATTCGGCCCCTTGGCTTCAGCCTGAAAGATGCTCCACTGGGCCCCAGCTCGTCCTACTCCAGCCTCCGCATTGGCTCCAGCCTCTGGGAATTGTTTTTTGGTGTATGAGTCTGCATTGGCATATAGTCCTTCAGCACTGGCTCTTCCTGGCCTGTCAATGTTCTTTATTGTTTCAAAGATGGACTGACCTGCAAGGAAAACCACAACAGATCCAGTTACTTCAAGGCACTGGGTGCAGCTTAGCGTTTCAGCTCCTAAACTGACACAGATCTACACTCAGGTCAGTCCAAGCATCTTAAGCAAATATGTAAACAAACAACATCAAGTTCCTAACCTGTTAAAGCCTGGCTGAAATATGGAAAATAACTCTGAACATCAACATTAAATTCTATCACTGCTGTGCCTTCTGTGTTTCTCTGCTGTGGTCTTACCTTTGCTCATCTTCGACCCAGGGCAGGATTAATGAGTACAACTGGAGAGAAAAGGGGTGTACGAGCCTGAAGAAAAGAAAAATGCAGCATTGTTCTCTAATTCTACTGTCCTTCATCAGGAATCATTTTTACACTTTGATGAATATGGTACACAACAGAATGCAATACGACAAGCATTGTGTTTTATGTTTTACAAAATTGTATAACACATAAACATTATTATTATTACTATTATTCTGTAATATTTACAAAACAAATGTTACAAAGACAAACATACTCTTTCAGTTCTATATTTGGAAAAACTGGTCTGAGCAAAAGTTTTATATTTTAGTTTTAATGTGTCCCAATTTACGAAATAAGAATTGTGCACTAATGGTACTTTCGTTGTAGCTTTCCCACTAAGAAGATAAATAAATAATTTGCCCAGATGTGTTTAAGTATTTTGTAAATATATCTTTTTGAGATTATGTACAGCACGGTGCAGACGTCTTAGGCCCCTAAGATAATGATCTATATTTAAAACTAATGCCTTCTCAGTGAGTGTGGGGCTGGTATAAAGTTATATATAATCACAGTAAATACAAACAAATAATAATATAAAACATATAAGAAACAAAAGATCATTTTTTTCTATAAAGTAGTAGGTGAGAGTGAGTTTGAAGAACAATGTTTTTTTTCAGATTCTCCTTGATTTGCATGAATTTGTTAAATCAACAGCACACATTATTTAAAATCATTATTTATTCACCACTACAACTAGGTACTGGATGATCACCTCAAATAATACGGACTCCACGAGGAGAGACTTGGACAAAGTTAAACACATTCACACACAGAGGATCACACTGGAATAATGCTATTGGGTTTATTCTAATGTTGGGTGTTATTTGTTTTGTTTTTTTTTTGATAGTTTTTTAAAAGATAAACATTTACTGTTCTGATAAATAGCTTTTTAAATCTCAGAATCTCTGGTGCCTATTATATATGGTATATATAGATTTACAACCCTGAAATTGATTAAGCGGAAAAGATGATGATGATGAGAAATCTTACCTCTTTTTCCTGTGTCAGTTCTGATGGACTGAGAGAAAAGTGCTCGGCATTTATAGAGGCACACATGTTTACTTTCACTTTTCTTTTCCGTGCCTTGGGGTGCTTTTGTGTAAAGCTACGCCCAGAATACTGGGATGCAGTATGCCATTAGTGTTGGTTCATTTGGCTTGATCACATGAGCTACCTCAATAACATGGTGTCCTGAAGAGACTTCCTTCATTTATTGTCTGTAACCCTTATCCAATTCCTGAAGAGACTTGTCGATTCTAAGGAAAAGTCTTCAGCCTCTTAGGGGTGTCATAATTCAGAGGCCTAAAATTGCTAAACACACACAGAGAAATCCAAATCCTATTAAAAATAATTGGGACAGAGGACTGTTCACCATTTTGTAGCATCACTATGTTGGATTAATTCATTACTGTTTAAAAATTAGCATCCATTGCTCCCAAATTATTAAACTCTCACCAGTCTCCAAAGAAAAACATGTATCTCCAAAATAGTAACTGTACATACCTTCTTTCAAAGGAAGAACTGGCGCCCCCTCCAGGGTGTGTTCCTGCCTTGTGCCCAATGATTCCAGGTAGGCTCCGGACCCACTGCGACCCTGAACTGTATAAGGGTTACAAACAATAAATGAATTAATGAATAAATTAATTAATATATACATTATATGTTCCATTGAGAGTCTATTAGGTGTGACAGGGATGTCACTGACACAAGTCGGTCAGTGAAAATATTGGAAAAAGGTGCTTTAGTCGGTTAAATAAAGGCTCAAATAAAAAAAACACAGATCCTTGTCTTTAGTGTGTATGTGTGAACATATCCTGAGAGAAACTGTATGTCTTTCCTCCATTTGTTTCCGACCTCATCAGAGACACAAGTCAACCACCACTTCTTTTCACACTGTTACTGATGCTTCTTCACCCGACTAAACAGTGCCGTTCGAGGAGAACGACTCCCCAACTGCCCAGGTTTGTGACATCAGCTGGCATCACTGCTGTGTGATGAGGGAAGGGAGGGGGACATCCCTCCCACCCAAAGAGAGCGAGGCCAGTTTTGCTTTGTAAGACTCCTGGACTTGGATGTATTAAGCATCAATGGGGAACAGACCAGGGGCACACACACAGTTTAGAGAGACACAGTTGTTGCCCTCCTCTGGCCGAGCAGTTGTAGGGGCACAAATATGCATCTAGTAAAAAGCCGGTTTAACACTAAAAAATGTAAGTGATTTTACACTAAAGTGGACAATACTCTAAAGTAGATGAGGAAAGAATAACCAGTTAACACTGAAGAGATTTATATTAACTGCATTGATTGTATTTATTTGAATGTCCTTGAACTGAACAAATAAAAACAGAAAGAACAGATCTCCTCAGTTTTGCACCCTTTACCAAAACTGCATTCACATTCCTCAAACAGACGAGGCACACTGAAAATGTTAGAGATTTATTTATTTCGTCACCTCCTAGAATAATATGACAAAACACTACAGAAACAAATATGCTCATGTTTCTGTACACTCACAGTCTTTGGGGAGTCTGTACAGTCTTTGGGGAGGAGCTCAGGGCGCCTTATGAATGCGTATGAAGCCGGACCCCCAATCATTTACAGGAATGCTGGTCGTTAAGTACTACAGAATGGACAGGTTCAGGTACTCTGGTCGAGGGTTTGATTGGTGTCCTGGATCATGTGGAGGTGAATGAAAGGGGTTAGTGAGTTTATGAATTAATTACCTGGTAATAAACTGGTGCAAGACTGAGCATCATGTGAGACGGTAGAGGAATATTATTAGGTTGAGTAAGTTGAATGTCCTTTATTGATGATGACAGAAAATCTAGTGTGATTGGTAATTTGAGCATTCAAATGCCGCAGGGGTAAAGGGGTAATGATTGTGTAGTGTGATAGAGTCAGAGTTGGACTTAAGATGGCCAGGCTCATCATGTCAGCAGAAATCAAATTGATCAACTGCTAATAGAATTTTAAAGTATCACCAGCTAAATGTCATGAAGCTACAGTGCAACAATAATAGTGACATTAATCTGGGGCCACCGTGATCAGTGCATCAGACTGGATGCATTGGAGTGTTGCTAAGTCCAGTTTCTACTTCAGTGTGATTGATGGTGGTTGGGTAAATGTGAGGGGTCTGAGGCTGGCAACAATAGGTGGAAAGTGGATTAGTAGCAGCCTTGAAGTCAAGTACTACAGAGGGGCAGCATTAATAAAGCGAGATGTCCTTCATTGGCAGGTGTGCCTTGGTGGTGCCTTTCTAATGGCATAGAGGGAACTGAGAATGAAAAGGTGATCTAGAGGGATGACAGATGACAGCCAATTAAGAAGCCCAAAAAGAGAGGAGGCTGAGAGGAGGAGTTCGGGCGTGGTCCTACTCCCAAAATTATGTTATTATCTAACTTCAATTATTTAGTGCATTATTCTGTGCAGGAAATTGGAGTAAACTGCCTCTGGTTGAAAGCATTAGCTGCTGAAGCTTTTGGAAAGACCCTGGGGCATTATGGGAAATACAGTGACCCCAACTGGAAAAGCCCCCACACAGTTTTACATTCAGTTTGAGTTTCTAAGAAAGTGGAGTGTTTATCGCTAACACACAGTAGTTTCATTTTCAGTTTTTCTTCTTTACATTTCTCCCAAACGTAATTTAGAGCTTAGATATCAGAGGTGTCCAAACAATAAAACACCTTTGCAGAGTGTTGTGTTCACTGTGCTGAGCCCAGTCTGAGATGATCAGGGAAGCCAGGCTGATGGGATTTAATTCTGGAGAGGTGTTGTATTTATCCTTTGGCCACCTGTGTAAGATACATTTACGTCTATTTTCATTGTTCCCAAAGTAGCTTTGATCAAAACAAAGACTGAGTGGATCTAGTCACGGCTTATTGCCACACCTTGTACAGCACTGTGTTCAGTTCAGACCAGGGTAAGTCCCCAGTGAAGCAAAGCTCAGAGAGAAGAACCCCACAAGGATCAACATAATAACAGATTTAAGATGAGAACAATGTCCTATGGGTTGGTTTGTTGTGAAATGATCCACTGTAGAGAAAAAATGCCTGAGACAGACAAAGAGAAAGAGGGAGAGAGACAGAGAGAGAGAGGGAAAGTGAAAGAGAAAAAGAAAATAAATGTTGATGTTTGTGCAGAGAAGTTTATATTATCATTGTCTTAATATAATAATTAATAATAAATATAAAATAAAAATAAATCAAATGTCACTAATAAACCAAAGTTGAGGGCTGAAGGTTGTTGCCTTGTGTCTGAGACAGACCCAGGGCTAATATCTCACCGTGAAGCAGACCCTCGAGTGCAGGGATAGAAATCTCCCTAAAAGTCCAACACCAGCAGCAGATCTCACCAATGTGTTTGTGGCTGAATGCCATCACATCCTCACAGCAATGTTACATTTTATAATGTTAAGCATCCCCTTCATTTCAGGAGAGATGTTGGTTGAGCAAGTGTCCACAAACATCTGGCCACAGAGAGGATGACTGAATGGTCAGTGATGGTTAAAGTGTGAGAAGCTCTGACCACTTTAGACACAAATAACTGAGTACACTTTATTTACTCCAACAAATAAACCCTGCTGCAGAGTACACACATGCACACACACACACCTCCAGATGGATTAGCCAAACAAGTCCTCTCATTAAATTCATTCTCTCTCTTGCTGCTTCTCGTTTGTGTATGTGTGTTTGTGTGTGTGTCAGGAACATATCACACTGTGGAGACCAAACCCTGTCTACTCTGTCACATCACTTCCAGCTGATGTCCAAATTACAGTAAGGTTCAGGGTAAAGGTTAATCTAAGGGTTAATGTTAAGAAAGTATTACTTGTGGAAATGCTAAGGGTAAGTCTCCACAAAACGAAGGGATGTATTGGTAACGTCCCCACAATTCACAAAAACAAATGTGTTTCCCGTTTCAACCAGAAGAGGGAGCTACTTCCATTTGACCTCACGCTGTGTGTAACTGTGAGTCTGAACTATGAACAAAACTGTTATTTAATATGACATTTATTATAAACACAACAAGAAAAAAAAAACATTTTATCTCATCTGATTGGCTCTACATGTCCGAAGGAGTGAGTGTCAAAATAATTATTTACAGAAATATATTTCACTATTCACAAATAAATATATCCCAGTCTGTGTCTCACGGCCAGTTAAATACAGTTAAATTATTAATACGGCAATTTGCTCTTTTTTGAGTTGGACTGCACCCTTGTGGTCAGTGCTGGCACAGCATGCTAATTCTTAGCACCTATCTCCTCTAAAATAAATTTTCCCCATGCTCTGATGACGCATGAGGGGAGAAAAATTCTACCTTCACCTGCTGGTCTAAACTGCTATAACACGCTAAACACTAAACGTTTAGCTAAACAAATATACATACATGTATATTCACAGGTAAAAGACCCACTTTTGTTGCCTTTGAAAAAGAAATGGAACATTAAATTAAATTGATACAGACCTCTTTGAAACATTCATTCATTCATTCATTCATTATCTGTAAGCGCGTATCCAGTTCAGGGTCGCGGTGGGTCCAGAGCCTACCTGGAATCATTGGGCGCAAGGCGGGAATACACCCTGGAGGGGGCGCCAGTCCTTCACAGGGCAACACACACACACACACATTCACTCACACGTACGGAAACTTTGGAGTCACCAATCCACCTACCAACGTGTGTTTTTGGACCGTGGGAGGAAACCGGAGCACCTGGAGGAAACCCACTCGGACACAGGGAGAACACACCAACTCCTCATAGACAGTCACCTGGAACGGGAATCGAACCCAGAACCTCAGCGACAAGCGGTGTTAGTGAAGAGTTACTGTGTTTCAGTTTGTTGTTCCTGATCACCATTAACTCCAATAAAGAACACAGTAACACCTTCTTCCTTATTATTAAGTTACAGTGTGTATTTCACTGAACACAACAGAATATTTTTCTGTTCATATATTGCGTTCAAATGTTTTTAATATGTAAGAAAATATTAGGTTAGTATTCCAGAATACTGAATTTGTTACTCATATTGAGTACTATAACAGAATATGTTGCAAAATACATTTCAGGAGATGTATTCTGTAATGGAATATATTTCAAGTGTAACCTTCCCAACATTGATCACAGGGTTCCACACACTGTTTTACTCTGACTCACACCTGTGGACAATGTCACACAGCCACTCCATCCATCGATAAGGCTGTTTGAACTTTGGGAGGAAACTCACACAGAAGAATACACCACACTTTGACTTTAACTGCTGATGAAAATACGTTTATTTCAACCAAGAAGTTACAAGGAAAGCAAAAAAAAGATTCATGTTTCTGTTAGAATAATTTGCAAATGCATAATAATTGTTTTACCAAATCGAAAAGCCCAACTTGTTTCCAAAGACAGAAATTTCTAGTTTTCTGCCAATTGTAAACCCAGTACCCAGAAACTTTACTTCTGCATGAGTGGGGCCAACATTAACACCAGTGTCGACTCCCAGTCCAATGGTCACTCCAACTGGGCCAACAGAGGCTGACGCACTTCCAACTTCAGCACGAGCCATGGCACTCGCCTCCAGAGGGTCAGCCTTAGCCTCTGCTTTAACATTCGGCCCCTTGGCTTCAGCTTCAAAGACACTCCACTCAACTCCAGCTCGTCCTACTCCAGCCTCGGCTACGGCTCCAGCTTTGGGGATGCACGGTTGGCCCTCATCAGTGAAGCCATGGGCATACGTTTTGGCTTCAGTGTATGTTACATCTGTGTATGTTCTCCCTGCCCGGTCATAATTATCAGTGATATCCTTGAGAGGACAAGCTGCAATGGATTCAAAAGGAGATCCTCAGGCATTCAGGGAACAGCTTAAAACAATGTTCTCAAAGATGTGCTCCTCAACATCTACTCAACATCTGTTTCTGCATTGGAATAAGTTATTTGTTTGTAATGTTGTTTATAACGTTAATGAAAACTTGGCTGCTATTAAATAATTAAAACCAACCCGAGCAAATATATGTAATTAGTCAACATGCCATTTCAACAGGTTAAAGCCTGGATTCTGACCTCTGTAGTTGAATAAGAACAAAATATGCCAAGTGCCTTCATTATTAGGAATTATTCAATTCATATAAATAAAGAGAATTTCTGGACCTGGTCCATAAATATTCTCCTCAACCTTGTGGTCAACCACTCCAGAATTCCCTAAACATTAACTCTTAAAATATGGCCCCATGATAACCCCAGGATGCTATCACCATGAGATGGCCATCACCCTATAGGTTAGGCCCAATCAGTAAACGATCAAAAGATGGCCCTTCTTGTCAAGACATTTTTCAGAATGTTTTTTTTATTTATTTGAACCTAAAGAGGTCTTACAGACTTTCAAAATTACAAAAGTGCTCTTAAGTTTACCTCAGACAAAGAACTCTTTACTTTTCTCTTATTTCTGTTTATATCCAAAAATATTTACCATCCTTCTATTGTTCTCATGTATGCATTGATTCTATCATGTAATCCAATCTAGACTTGCAATAATATCTGGTTTGTGTGCTATATGTATACTCATAATAATGACATAATAACAAACTATGTATCAGAACCACTGGAAATTTGTTGAATTCATAACCATTACGACAAGAGAATGGATAAATTACTCAGTCATATGGTTACATCCTCTAAATACTGAAGAGCATGAGGCGTTCACATGTTCATCTCAGCTTTTTCATCTTCAGCTTTTTTGTCTCTGTTAATGAAAGCATTTATTCCAAATGAGAAGGACGAGTTCTAACAACTAACCGCTGTCTAAGAACCAATCCAGTCCAATCACTAGAAACCTAATACTATTCCAAATCCCCAGAATCCTATCAGAACACCAGTTCCCTCCCAAGGGGGATGGAGTAAAAAGCTGCTTATAAAGAGAGTGGTGTCCAGGGGCCTGTGAAGCTGCTGCAGCACCCCGTCTCCTATCAACAGGTCTTGCACCAGCCCTCTCATCTCCTGTGGGCCGTCCTCCTCCAAACCAAGCTAAACCCAGGGCATTACAGTCCCGGTCCTGGTCTCTATTGTCCCTAAATTCCCAATGCCCCTAATACAGGGACCTGGATAAGATAACACACACCATAACACATTCTGATCCTAACTACAACTGTTTCCAGGAGCTACATAGATGATAAACTCTACGTAAATAAACTGACCTCCTGTAGAGACATCAGCAATTTAATTGAATGCCAGCCAGATTATGTGAACATGTGATATGGAGGGCTTTGCCGAACATTGGAGGAAGAGTTCTCCAACTACCTGTCACAGACAGGACTGAATGCTATAACAGACTCAGGCAATCATATTTTTTTACCACAAAATTAGTTAAAATTTTTAGATCATAGATTCAAAACCTCCATCCCAACACTAGCCACCACTTTTTCTGCTTTGGCATGTTTCCTGTCTAGCAGGCAGTTACATAACCTAGCTCATAAAGGTTTCCTAAAGTCTCAGCAAAACACACATTAACAATCTGAAACTTTCCAGGTTATAAATGTTAATGTGAAGTCTTTACTCAATTGGAGGGAACCACCCACACAGATCCACCAAAGTCCATCCGTGATCACTCACACCTGACCAGTATGACAATGAAATTGAAGTTTCAGATTTCTTCTCTAAACACACTAACAAGCTAATCCCTAAAACACTAACTCGCATAAAGTATGAGGGAACTCAGATTATAGACCTACCCCTTGTCAACAACACTCTTAAGGAGACTACATTTCAACCACTCTGGTCAGTTCAGGTCATCCACTATGCAGGGTCTACTCCTGACATCCTATTAGTTACCTGGGTAAGCTTAGGGTATCTTCTGACCTTTTGCATAACCTGGTTTTATATAAATGGACATAAGCCCTACAGAACAGGCTAGGTCTGAGGAAAATTGTAGATTTGTTAGGCATAGGACAGGCCAGCAAGGTAGGTCCTCAGCTTTTATATATGAATCTGAGGGTGAAGACAAAGAACCAAAGCTCAAGGTAGTATATGAATAAAACATCCTTTTAAGCAATTAGAATTCCCTTACTCATCGACCAAAGCAATAATTAATACACAAACCCATACACACACACATAAAGGCATGAACTTCGAAAGTATGTTTGAATGTGTCCGCTGATTTACCTTTCAACCCCACCTCCATCGACAATGGGATTCAAGGTTTTCCTGCAGAAAAACAGACCCAAAAAGGGGGGCATGTAGTTGAGTAAGGACAAAATATACCAACTACCATCATTATTAGGAATTATTCTATTCAGTTGACCAAAGAGAGTTTCTGGAGTTCTCCTGTTTCAACATGATGACAACGCCCTCAAGTGGACACTGTGAAGGACACTGCCACAATACCTCAGACAAAGAAGTCTATTTTTCTCTTCTTTGTGCTTTTATACACACATGTATACTCATCAAATGTATATTACCCAGTTTTCATTGTGAAAAAAATTTCATCATATTATACACACACATATATATATATATATATATATATATATATATATATATATATATATATATATATATATAATTTTTTTTAGGTCATAATATTATGACCTATTAAGGTCCAGTAAGAGAAAATGTTCCCAAGCCAAGGTCTGGAACATAATGTATAACCTGCATATGATCAGTGACACATCTTGAATGTTGAAGTAGTCTTATAGTTATAGCAAAATTTGGTGTTGTTAACAACTGAATGTTAAATCAAATTGCACTTTCAATTACATTTCTATATATTTCCAAAAGATTTATAAACAATTATAAACAACACACATTTCAAGTAAAATTTGCAAATAAAAAAATGATTTAAAAAAATGCATATTTTGACTAAACTCGCTAATTACTTTCCTTCTTTTCCCTAACCAGAAATCTAATTGTTTTTTATTGCTGGGGGGCGGGACTTCATCCATTAACAACAATCTGATTAGCTCTTGTATTGTTTATCAGTAAACAGAATCCATGTTCGGCGTCATGAGAATATTACAACATATGTTCAAACATAAACAGCACTTTATCAGTTACTGCTCTAGGCCCACTCGAGACCTATTCGAGACCCCTAATTTAGGTGTTGCTTGCATCAAATTTTGAACAAGGATTCATAGAGTTGACTCAGTCTCAGTTTGTGCAGGGATTTTAAACTTGTTATTGTAAAAAAATGCAGAATGCCTTTGAAAATAAAATGGCCATATTCCTTTCAGAATTGTGGATGTTAACGTGTATTTAAATGTAACAGCATTTTTAAGCAATTTTTTATTAACATTTGTAATAAATAATATATCTTATAAAGACTAAAATTAAATAAATATTAACACTTCTCTACACACAGCCCAGTACATCAACAACACACAACCCCACCAGTCAGGAAAGCCCCACCCACTCTGCATCCAGAGATAGTGTGTAGTGCAGTGTGTGTTTCATGTTTGTGGATTTACCTATGCTCAGCTTGGACACAGGACAAAATCAGTGACTGCAAAAAAGAGAGAGAGTGGGAGAGTGAGATTGGGGACGTGCGAGCCTGGAGAAAAGAAGAATACAGCTTTGCTCTCTCAATCACTATTCATTTCATAGTCAGACATAATTTTGAAAATTTCTTTTTCTGTATCCTGTTCACAAAACACATTGCAATATTGCAAACAAAACATATTCAACACTGAAAAAAATTATCTTCATTAATTTTGCTACTGTAATTATGCTTAATTATAACAATAATAATAATAATAATAATACATTATACTATGAAGAAACAAGATAATGTCAATATTTTATACACACACACACAGTATAGATGTCCTACCTCTCTTCAGCCTGTTTCTGGTCTGAACGACTGAAGAGGAAATGTCAGTATTTATGCAGCTCACATTGCTGTTGCGCCTTTTGCCAGCCTTTGGGGTGGTTCTTTTTTTCCCTTGTGTTAGACACTCATGGCAAAATCTCTGCTTATCAGCAAAAATATATCTGTTTGACCACAAGCTGCTTGAGGTCAGCTGCTCCCTCTTCTTTCACACTCCTCCATTTCTCTCTCTCTCTCTCTCTCTGCACATGGGAGCAGCTCATGGCTCAATCAAACGAGAGCATCCTGATCTTTACTAACCTTGCTTCACTTTTCTTTCAGACTCTTAAACTAAACACTAGAATATCCCTCATTATCAATCCATGCCTTCAGCCCATTCCCTGTCATCCTGTAGAGTTAGATAGCAGATGTAGGACATATATACTTTGAGCTTTCTTCAATAAAGTGGACCTCTCTTGATTCCCTTCCCTGGTGTCAGTGTCTCTTGACATCCCCTGACTGGTCCGGATACAGAGGACGGAGGCTGAGGGTAACGTAGAGGAGATCGAACCTGAGGGTCTTGGTCAATTTGGACCAATTTCTAACGTTGTTTAAAATGTTATATTTTGGCCACTGTGGGTTGTCATGCCTTCTATGATTTACTCTTATTACACACCTGACACTGTGGATTGAGGAATGTTACGTTTTTTTTTTAAGACTGCTAACAAGTTTTTCAAAACTAACACATCTGTCACCAAATAGTTAATTTCTGCTCAAAACCACCACATTAATGAAACACCAAGTCTACGTTTAAATATTCAAACAAAACTTTCTTTACATGATCTAACCCTATCACAACACGGCAAACCTGCCTCAGTATTGAGTCATTCTTTCAGACCACTGGCACATGTTTTCTATCCAAGAGGAACATATAGTCAGTCAGGTGTATTTGCTTTAACAGTCCACAAGCAGGTACTGTGAGGTGTTTCTTGGGATTTGGAAAATGGAGAGGTATTCTGTATTGAGGATGTGCACAGCTTCAGATAGTTTAATAATAATAACAATAATAATCAACACATTAACACAAATGTATCATTGTTTAACATGGATTTTCTGAGATCATCTGATGTACCACCTCAGGATGCTTCACACACCACCAGTGGTAGATGCACCACAGTTTGAGAACCACTGCTCTAATCTGTTTAATCTGCACTGAATAATAATTGTTACTTCTTCAGAATAATCTTTGACCCAAACAATTTTAATAAATTCCTGGAATAAAAATGAAGAAACAAAAAGAAGGAACAAACACCCCAAGATACAACCTCCCCAGTACACTCTGTTTTTCAGGCGTTTGTTTACATCAACAACACATTACTCCCACACACACACAAGTGCACTAGGGGCTGTGAACACACACCCAGAGAGGGGAGCGACCATCCCTGTCACCTAGGGAACATTTGCTCAAGGGCACTTCATCTGTGGATGTTCCCGCTGGTCCCGGGGATCGAACCGGCAACCCTCTGGTACCAAGCCCAGTCTCTAACCATTAGGCCAAGGCTGCCCTGGTGATGATGGTCCTGAATATCTGGGGCTCTCCAGAGAAATTAACTCATTAACTCATAGTCTTAGATATGTTTTATATTATATTCTACAACTCTAATACGTATAGTTTCACTGTAACTACAGCAGTAATAACTGTACATCACACTGTGGCAGAGTGTTTAAAAACATAAAAGCTGAGGAGAGGGGAGAATTGAGAGAATGATTATTTTACAGCAATAAGACCTTGGAATATCAGCATAACTAACTCATTCTTTTTGGGATCAATCAACTAATCAATCAAACTTTATTTCAACTCAGAGCACATTGTGGTGATCCTCATTTAAAATATGCTGAGTCGATACATGAGTCAGGGATTGAGAAAATAAAAAAGTAAATAAAATAAAAAGAAAAACTAAAATGAATAAATGTGTGAAATATAAAACGATTTAAATATATCAACACCATATTAAACAATCAACTGGAGACAAATGTGTAAATAATAACATGAATAAGTATCTATAAAGTATCTAAAACAATCACAAATAATCATATTAAATGTGAACTAAAATCATCTAAAACAACTGCAGGTTGCAAAGTGGTTTTAAAGGTTGGTGTGACACTATTGAGCAGAGCTTTATAATTTTCACTGATACACTGCAGCTAAAAACAGACGATCCCAGTTCACTAGAAGCTCTTGGTGCATAAAGAGTGATCCAGTCACTGGAAGAAGTCCAGTAACTTGATTTATTTACAGTGAGCATGTTGTTGTGTAAAATGGCACAGGGCCAGGGTCAGTATGTGCTTCATAGTTGATCTTTCAGAGTATCTCTCGATGCACACTCAGAGATGATCACCCAATGTTTTCATACCGTGAAGGGTGAGTGCTGTAGGGAAAATTCCCATTGTGCTGCTTAAAGGAACTCCACAGCCCAGCAGCTTCGCTTCTCTGTGAGTGCGGCTGAATGTTAAACCCGAGTCGACTGTCAGTTGACTGCTCTGACAGAGGCAGATAACCTTCTAAGCCCAGCTTCAGAGAAATCTCCTGACCGTCAAAGGGTGCATACGCAGTAGAATGTAGCCCCTTGGCTCCAATTCTGGAATAGCCTCCTGTTACTGTTCGGGGCTCAGACACACTCTCAATCTTTAAATCTAGATTAAAACCTACCATTTTACACAAGTTGTTGGTTAGTCACTCACTTTCAGATTACTCCTCTACTGATGTTAGAGCTGGTTTTCATATTATCACCACTCTGTATTAACCCGGTCATATTACCATAGCTACAGCTCTTTTAGTTAGCTTTCTGGTCTGGTAACCGCCAACCACACTCTCTCTCTGTTGCTGGGTTCTCTTGTCTGGCCCGTGGAAGTTTTCTTGCAGGACAACTTTGCGCCTGCTTTACTGCTTAATAACCCCTTTATTTTTATTTTCCCTTTTTGTCTGGTTTTCTTTCTCCTGTCTCTCTCATGCTTTAAGATGTCCTGCTGGTGTTGCCCTGATCCAGCCCCCGACCCTGTGTGTCCTATACAAGATCCTGGCCTTGTCTCACCTACAGTATCACGCTTGACCGTGAATGGATGCTGATTTATCTCAAATTAACTCTGCACTTTCTTTTACCCTCCCACAGAATCACTGCCCACCTCCTCCTTCCTCAGACTCATACATCACTAATATTCTACATTCACATTACTATAACCCCTTCATCTGTTATCAGGTCACTTTTACTTCTGTTCTGTTCGCTGTTGTGTCTCCGGTGTCGGCCTGTGGAGGATGGGTTCCTCGTATGAGTCTTGGTCCCTCCCAAGGTTTTTTCCTCGTGCGCTGAGGGAGTTTTTCTCTGCCACTGTTGCCCCTGGCTCGCTCACAAGAGGTTTACACTCTGATCTCTGTAAAGCTGCTATGTTAAGACTTTCTGATGTGAAAAACACTATTTAAATAATATTTGATTGATTGATTGAACTTAAAGTTAATTCTAATGTCTTAATTTAATGCTCAACAGTGTTTTTAAGAGACAGCTTAAATTCAGCTGTTTTAAAGCTCATGGTTTGTGTTGTTTCTGCTGAAATGCTCCATTTACTGGCTCCATGAAGCATGCAGTGTTTAAATCAACAGTAACTCCCATCAGTATTGGTTACTCTTGTAGAAATAAGAGCAGAACAAGCTGTAAATAACATCCTTATCTCTAATCCTTTAGTCTGTTCTTCAGAATATTAACAGAAACCTGGCCTTAATTTGAAGTACAATGGTAGAAATTCTCATCAGTGAAATCTGTCTGAATTACTTTCCCTTTCACAGTTCACTTGAGTGACTAGGAACACTTTGATGGTGTCAGCGATGTCTTCCTCTTTCAATCTTTCATTGGGGTAGAAACATGAGTCGCACACAAAATCCCTTAATCATCATCACAGTGAGACTAGTAGATACAGCAGTGATGTGTCACAACAAGGTGTTGAGCCACTAGAATACAGTAAATAGCTACAAGAATATATAATTTCTACTCTGTGAGTAAGAATTAAGATGTTTACAGGAACAGAGGATGATAAGAATGCATCAGGAAGAGGATGATATCCAGACTGACCCCACACCGAGTCAGAAGGATGGTTTGAGTGGACAAAAGGACCACAGCAAAGAATGTTTTCACTGTCAATGACCAGCAAATTAGTTTTTTATTCCAGCAACTGCATTTTTATTACAATAATTTAATAAATACAACTTTCATACAACACTTTTTTCTCTGACGGGGGCCTCCCAAATATAAGCTTTTAACAGAATGTTATATTTGGCACATAGATCTGAGGAGAATCACTGAATCATTGTACTTCAATCATAATACTGTGTGTGTGTGTGCGTGTGTGTGTGTGAGAGAGAGAGAGAGAGAGAGAGACACATGCATATAGACTATAGAGTTAATTATAAAATCATATTATATAAACATTAACACAAATGTATCATTGTTAAACAGGGATTTTACAGGGATTTTATCCACCTCAGGATGCTTCACACACCACCAATGGTAGACGCACCACTGTTTGAGAACCACTGCTCTAATCTGTTTAATCTGCACTGAATAATAATTGTTACTTCTTCAGAATAATCTTTGACCCAAACAATTTTAATAAATTCCTGGAATAAAAATGAAGAAACAAAAAGAAGGAACAAACACCCCAAGATACAACCCCCCCAGTACACTCGCGTTTGTTTACATCAACAACACATTATTCCCCTATTTCAGCTGATGGTGGTTTCTGAGGTGATGATGGTCCTGAACATCTGGGGCTCTACTGAGAATAAAAAGCAGTTTCTCTGCCTCATCTTAATAAAGTCTTAGAATTAATACAACAATATGAATATGAAAAAATCTATATCAACAATAAACTCAAGTCTTAATTATCAAGTCTTAGATCTGTTCATTTTTAATTGTGTTACAGTAATTTACAAATAAAACCATATATGTTATATTCATTCATTCATTATCTGTAACCCTTATCTAGTTCAGGGTCGTGGTGGGTCCAGAGCCTACCTGGAATCATTGGGCGCAAGGCGGGAATACACCCTGGAGGGGGCGCCAGTCCTTCACAGGGCAACACAGACACACACACACACACAGACACTTTTGAGTCGCCAATCCACCTACCAACGTGTGTTTTTGGACTGTGGGAGGAAACCGGAGGAAACCCAGGAGTATGTTATATTATATTTTACAACTCTAATAAGTGTATTTCTTCACTGTAACTACAGCAGTAATAACTGTGTACATCACACTTTGGCAGACTGTTTAACAACATAAAAGCTGAGGAGACAGGAGAAATGAGAGAATTATTATTTTACAGCAATAAGACTATGGAATATCAGCATAAATACCTCATTCTTTTAGGTATCAATCAACTAATCAATCAAACTTTAGAGTACATTGTGGATGACTCTCAGACAAAATAAAAATCAAGGATTCATTCATTCATTCATTATCTGTAACCCTTATCCAGTTCAGGGTCGCGGTGGGTCCAGAGCCTACCTGGAATCATTGGGCGCAAGGTGGGAATACACCCTGGAGGGGGCGCCAGTCCTTCACAGGGCAAAAATCAAGGATTGAAAAGAAAATAAAAAAGACAAAATAAAATTTGGTAAAATTATTAAAAGTATGATCAATTAAAAATAAATAAAATATACAAAAAAATTATATTAAAAGTCAACTAAACACAACATGAGAAAAAAAAAGGTAAAAAATCATATCATAATCATTAAAATGGAACTAAAATCTGCTAAAACCATTGCAGGCTGCAAGGAGGTTTTAAAGGATGATGTGACACTATTGTGCAGATCTTTAATGTTTTTACTGAAATGATCAACAGTCTTTTGAGAGATCAGTGTAATGACCACACAGTGTTTCTTTCTATCGATGACAGTGAAATTGTTATCATTATAAAGGACCATTGAAAGATGTGTAGCAGTGGAGATTATGATACACTTTTCTCTAAAACAGGTCAGACAGGACACTCTGGGTAATAACAGGTCTGATAACACTTTAGGAGCATTTAAAGAATCAGGGAGATTTGTAAATTCAGAATTATTCCCTATAAATATGAATTAGTTATTTCCTATGAATGTTAAAAAGAACAACTTTTGTTTAGAATTTCAACACTTTCACTTTGACTTTATGTTTATTACAGTAATGCTCCGTATGAACAGACCATAAAGTTGAAGTGCTGAACTTGCATTGATTCCTCCAACCTCATACTTGGATATTACCAACCATTCTGTGTAGGGTATAAGTGAGTTTATCTGTAAAAAGTTCCCTAACTATACACCCCCTGAATTCCACGGCTGGGTGCAGGATTAGTTTATATTTCACCCAAAGGAGTGGGACAGAAAGTAAGCTGGCTGTAATCGAGAGTCATCTTCTCGTTAAAGTGTCCAAACTTATCCACAAAGAGCCGGAGTGGCTGCAGGTTTTTGTTGCAGTGGTCAGTTTTTAAAGATGGAGAATGACTGATTAAACATGTGGAATCAGGTGTGGTCTCTTGTTTGTGTGAAAACCTGCACTCACCCCTAAATCCCTGTGTAGCATATTGTATTGTTTAAAATGCCTGCTTTAAAAATACCAAGCTGAACTTAGCTTCTTATGGTGTAACTGCTGTAGCATTTAAGGTGGAGCAGTAAAATTCAAGCAAGAAGTTGGCGAGTACAAAAACAAATTCAGCTTCCATTTTATTAAAATTGAAGACATAATAGTTTGATGGTCTATATGTCCTTATCAAAAAATGTTATTGAGAATAACTAAGATATTTTGTTAACTTTAATCAAGACGTGGTAGCATTGTACTGAGTGTTGTGTTGCCATGGTTGTGCGTTGGTGTGAGGAAATTCATGTGTCTGAGGGTTTTCCTGTGCTTCGGTTGTAAATCTGTTTGATTTCTTAAAGTATTTGTTTGGTTGTCCCAAGTATTAATGTATATGAGAATAAACAGCAGGGTGTAATTGCTGCATTCACACGGATTTAAAATGTAAGAAAATATTAGGTTAGTATTCCAAAGTATTCTGAATTTGTTACTCATATTGAGTACTATAACAGAATATGTTGCAAAATACATTTCAGGAGATGTATTTTGTATTCTGTAATGGAATACATTTTAAAAGTAACCTTCCCAACACTGGGTCACAGGGTTCCACTCACTCTTTTACTCTGACTTACACCTGTGGACAATGTCACACAGCCACTCCATCCATTGATACGGCTGTTTGAACTTTGGGAGGAAACTCACACAGAAGAATACACCACACTTTGACTTCAACTGCTGATGAAAATGTGTTTATTTTAACCAAAAAAGTACAAGGAAGGCAGAAAAGTTTTAAGTTTCTGTTAGAATCATTTGCAGATGCTTAATAAATGCTTTACTAAAGTGTAAAGCTCAACTCATTTCCAAAGAGAGAAATTCCTATTTTGCTGCCAGCTTTAAACCCAGAACCCAGAAACTTTACTTCTGCATAAGTGGGGCCAGCACTAACACCAGTGTCAACTCCAAATCCAACAGTCAATTCAACTGGGCGAGCAGAGGCTGACGCGCTTTCACCTTCAGCACCAATCATGGCACTCGCCTCCAGAGGATCAGCCTTAGCCTCTGCTTCAACATTCGGCCCCTTGACTTCAGCTTCAGAGACACTCAACTCAGCTCCAGCTCGTCCTACTCCAGCTTCTGCTATGGCTCCAGCTTCGGGGATGTGCTGTCCCGGCTTGTCGGTGGAGCCAGCCTCGCTGTATATTCCATCAGTGTCTGTTCTCTCTGGCTGGTCATGATTATCAGTGATATCCCGGATGGACTCAGCTGCAATGGAATCAAATGGAGAAATAAGAGCTTTTTAAAAAGCTGTTAAAGTAAGCATTTGTTCCAAATGAGAAGGATGAGTCCTAACGACTAACCACTGCCTAAGAACCAACCAAGTCCAATCACTAGAAAACTAACACACTTCCAAATCCCCAGGATCCTATCAGAACACCAGTTCCCTCCCAAGGGGGGTGAAGTAAAGAGCTGCTAATAAAGAGAGAGGTGTGTGAGTTCAGAGGGCAGAGTTCAGTGGGTGTAGAGTCAGGGTGTTCAGACAAGAAGTCAACTCAGAGTTTCAAGTTCCAGAGAGTTCGGGAAAAGGGTCCTACAGCATTTCAAAAGAAAACGGACTCGAAACATGTAGCCAAGAGAAGTAGAGTCGACTTACTAAGCTCAACAGAGGCACCCGAACCTAAGCAATGTATTGTATACAACCTCTTATGAGCTAATTCTACACAGCCACACAATAAAATAAAATAAAATCTCAACTTGGTTGTACTGAATACCCTATACCCCTTGTGTCTCTAAATCTTCACTGCTGATACAATTCTGATTCAAAATGAAAAAGCTAAAGGCAATTGTGTTCTCTGTTATATTAATGTGTAAGTCGTATGCTATTGTCGGAAAAACACATTTTGAACTGCACGGCCCCACAACATTGTTGCATGCAAAGTGTACGTTCATTGGAGGATGCTGTGTGCATGGTGCAGTTCTCAGTTCAGTTTCTGGAGGCAACTGGCCTCTTTCAGGCGGTGAAGCTAAAAGGGCGGAACCGTTCCCCTGGCTCCCCCTTGTATTTGGAAGTTGCTTTTACAAGTTTGTTTATGGTAGAAGAATAGTGGTTGAAGCGTGATATCAGAAGAATTTTTTTTTTTACTTCTACTTCACTCAACCACTACTGCTGATCTTCCAGCTTGGGTCCCCAAGTGGATTAAACCCACACAGCATTAACCGCTAGAGCATACCGGTTGGGATTCACCTGTGTCCACTGCAACAGTTAACCTGCTTCCTTGTGCCTAATACCAGCTATTACTTCTCTCTGCTCTGCTACTATAGGTGTCCCTATTGGAAAAAGGGACCTGTATCTGAAACGTTTACTGTATCTGGCTCTGGTCCATATGGAGATTGTCACAATAGTATTCCCTGTATCAAGGTAGATTCCAAAAAGGGTAACAGTTGAATGTTGAACTAACACACAGTTAGACCACCGCTAAACATGGCAGAGGAGATTCAGTCAGTGGGTTGCCATGAAGATTATATGTCAGAGGAGGCATTCTCTGGACTGGTGATGTAATGCCAGGATTTACAGCTGCTCTGTGTAATGGAACACAAATCTTTAGTTGAAGCACAGGGCCAAATGGCCACCTTAGCTGTACTGCAGCTCAGTGCCAGCAAACAGGAGCTCGAAGTGTCACTGCAACACCAAGTCAAAGTTGAGGAGGAATTAAACCAAATTAAACATGAAATTGATTAAACATTTCCTGGTGTACCCCTGATTGCCTTGAGTGCAAGACAGGACCAGCAGGAAGACAAAGATCCTGCCAAAGACCAGGGACCTGTGAAGCTGCTGCAGCACCCCCTCTGGTATCAACAGGTCTTGCACCTGCCCCATCATCCTCCAAACCAAGCTAAACCCAGGGCATTACAGCCCCAGTCCTGCACAGCAAATTCTCCAGTGTTAAATCAACAATATTAGTGTTAACTTAACACTGAGAGTGTTAAATTATTACACTAACAGTGTTAATTTAACACTGCTGAATTTGCTGTGTGGTCTCTACTGTCCCTAAATTCCCATTTCTCCCTTATACAGGGACCTGGATAAGATCGCACACAACATAACATGTTCTGATCCTAACTACAACTGTTTTCAGGAGCTACATAGATGATAAACTCTACGTAATTAAACTGACCTCCTGTAGAGACATCAGCAATTTTGTTGATTATGTAAAAGTGTGATATGGAGGGCTTTGCCAAGCATTGGAAGAAGAGTTCTCCTACTACCTGTCTCAGACAGAACTGATTGGTGCCCTGTGGGTAAAACAACAATGTCAGGAATCACCCAATACTATACCAGACTCCGGCAAGCATATTTTGGACAATGAAATTTTTAAATGTTAATTTGAAATCTTTACTCTTACAATTGGAGGGAGCCACCCACTCAGTCCGTCTGTGATCACTCACAGGCTCAGAGGCCAGGTGATAGCTCTAAACCTCCTTGTTCCCCACATCGTCACTGTCGCTACAACCCACAAATTTCCGACAGAAATCGAGGCAAATTTCTGGGACTACCCGCAAACTCTGGCTATGGACCGGACTATTTCCCGTCTGAGAACTGGGGCAAAGGCCATAGAAAAGGCCCATATTCCCATAAAGAATATGAACGGTCTGCTCAAAACCAGCCTTCTGATTTGACTAGCAAGAAGAAGCAGAAATACTGATTCCAGGATAGGAAATCTAATGGCAAATCCAAGGACACTAAGATTAACTTAGAAGATTTGGAGGATATTTGATGAATGCTGGCAAACATCTGAAAAGAGAAATAAAAAAAAACCCTGATGTTCCTTCTATCGTATCAGTTCAACCTGAAACAGAGGTGTTCCCTGATACATCTGAAACTGAAGAGAACTGCTTAGAAGTTCCACCTACATTAGTAGTGATTTACTGGTGCGATTAGGGGTCCACATGGACACCCTCAACAGTGTACTGTGGCCCTTGACTGAAACCTCCATAGACACTTTGTCCCCAGCAACCTAGAGTCAGGACAGACAATCCCGGAAGTGTGCCAAATGGCCAACCGAGGCCCCATAGTGGTGCCAGCAAAAACAGCAAATGCACCCATCCTCTTGGTCATGTGTCCTGGCCAACACTTAAGTCATGCTCATGCCCTTTTTCCAAACTTCACCTCATTTATTTGAAGTAGGGCTCTCCCTAGGGGACTGTTAATTTCTACCAACACCTTGGGGTCTCTCGAGTCTTGGAATGTCTTCCTTGGAATGTCTGCCGGCAGGAGACAGTTAGGGAAATTGCAGGCTGAAATTCATAGTATACAAAATCAACTAAATGCACAGCAACATTTGGAAACGATTGGGTAAACACACTATCAAGCTAATCCCTAAAACACTAACTCGCATAAAGTATGAGCAAACTCAGATTATAGACCTACCCCTTGTCAACTACACTCTTAAGGAGACTGCATTTCAACCACTCTGGTCAGTTCAGGTCATCTACTATGCATGGTCTAGTCCTGACATCCTATTAGTTACCTGGGTATGTTTAAGGTACCTTCTGACCTTTTGCATAACCTGGTTCTATTTCAAGTGCTCATGAGCCCTACAGAACAGGCTAGAGACTTGGTCTGAGAAGATGGTTAGATTTCTTAGGCTTTTAGGTATGAAGCTGAGAGTGAAGGTGAAAAACCAACCATTGAGGTAGAGCATGGATAAAATATCCCTGTAATCAATTAGAATTCCCTTACTCATCGACCAAAGCAATAATTAATACACAAACATCCATACATGAAGGTATGAACTCTGAAGGTGTGTTTGAAAATGTCTGTTGATTCACCTTCCACCACAGCGTCTGTCTTCAGGTCTTCAGGTTTTCCTGCAGAAAAACAGACCCGTGGGTGGGGCATGTAGTTGAGTAAGGACAAAATATACCAACTACCTTCATTATTAGGAAGTATTCAATTCAAATGACCAAAGAGAGTTTCTGGATTTCTCCTGTAGCCTACTTCAACATGACAACGCCCTCAAGTGGACACTCTGAAGAACACTGCCACACTACTTTCTACTTTTATACACACATATATACTCATCAAATGTATATTTTAATTCAGTTCTTACCCAGTTTTCATTGTGGAAAAATAGGTCATCATGTTATATAATATTTTTTACAATGAAAACTGGGAACTGTTTAAAAATATGAATTTGAGGACAAGAATTATACAGAATGTTTTGCACATTTTGTCAATGAATAAAAAAATAAACAATAATGTAAAAGACCAGGTCAGATTTGAATACTGAAAATTGCAAATCAATAGGAACAAGGTTCACATGGTGTTTTCTCGCAGCTCGCTCTGTTCAGATCTGCTCACTACTGTGAACTACACTGAATCCATTTTACACAAGGCATAGAGAACACACCATAGTATCTACCACTGAGTCTCAGGATTCTGGGGAAGAAAGAGGGTTTTACTCTTGGGGGGTGAGGAAACTTTTGTTTAAAATGCAATGAGTCAACTCTATTTCTCTTTAAAAAAACTCTTTGAAAATAAAATTTCAAAATAAAACGGCCAAATTCCTTTCACATTTTTGAATGTTAATGTGTTTTTAAATGTAACAGCAATTTTCAGCAATTGTTTTTTTTTATTTTGTAATAAGTATTATATCTAAAAAAAAATGTAAAATACATGACTAAACTTAGGTTAATGGACTAAAATTAGATTTAAATATTTTAGGGATTTTCAAGTAAAACTAGATTAAAATAACAATAATAAATTGACTAAAATAAGACTGAAACTAATACACATTTCAGTCAAAATACAAAGAGTAAAGTTAAATTTAAAAACGAACCCTTCTCTAGACACCGCACAACAACAACACACAACCTCACCATTCAGTAAAGCCCCACCCACTCTGCATCCAGAGTGTAGTGCAGTGTGTGTTTTTTATGGATTTACCGTTGCTCATCTTGGACACAGGACAAAGTCAGTGACTGCAAAAAGAGAGAGAGTGGGGGGGTGCAAGCCTGGAGAAAAAAAAGAATACAGCTTTGCTCTCTCCATCACTATTCATTTCATCATCAGAAATCATTTTGAAATTCTCTCTATAATTTTTCTCTATGCTGCAATATGGTAAGAAAAATATTTTATATTTAACACTGGAAATATTGTCATCATTAGTATTGCGGTTATAATGATACTTAAGCAAAAATACACCAGAGAGAGTGCTATAGCATGAAATATTGGCACTGGTGTAATGATGTAACGCAGCACACCAATGATAATTTCACATAGCACGAACCTCAAGTGTAGGATTGCGATTGTACCACAGTAATAAAACAATAATAATAATAATAATAAACTACTGTGAAGAAATATATATATATATATACACACACACAGAGTACTGTGCAAAAGGCACGTACAGAAAACGTTGGAAAGTAAAATTGACTCCAAAAATAATGGAATTAATTATTTATTACTTGAAAGAAAAGACAACAATGTGCAGTAAACAGTAATAAACTAAAGAAAGTCAGTGTTACATGTGACCACCATTTTCTTCCTTTTTTACTCCTAAATATTAGTCCTAGGTTCAGTTTCTACAGTTTTATAAAGAAATGAGGTGGTTAGTTGTACTGAGCGTCTTGGAGAATCTGCCACAGTTCTTTTAAGTTTGATTGTCACACTTCTCTTTTCAGGGAAACACTCAGAAGCCTTTATTATGTTTTTTTTTCTATTATTGAATGTAACCTCTTGTTTAATAAGTTGCTTTCTTTACAGACACACAATTTTTATTTTTTTTGTAACATGATTATTATTATTATTATTACTGTTAAAATAAATCTAAAATATTTTTGTATTGACTCAATAATGCAGAAATTATAAAATAATCTATAACACAATTATTAGCACTCAGGGTGCCTTGCACTGTATATATATATTAGTCCAGATAAATATTGAACAGATGTCTTACCTCTCCTCAGCCTGTTTCTGGTCTGAAGGACTGAAGAGGAAATGTCAGTATTTAAGCAGCACACATTGCTGTTACGCCTTTTGCCATCCTTTGGGGTGGTTCTTTTTTTCCCTCGTGTTAGACACTCATGGCAAAATCTCTGCTTATCAGCAAAAATGTATCTGTTTGACCACAAATTGCTTGAGGTCAGCTGCTCCTTCTTTCACACTTTACTCCTCCATTTCTCTCTCTCTATTTCTCTCTCTGCACATGGGAGCAGCTTATGGATCAATCAAATGAGAGCATCCTAATCTTTACTAACCTTGCTTCACTTTTCTTTCAGACTTTTAAACTAAACACAAGAATATCCCTCATTATTAATCCATGCCCTCAGCCCTTTCCCTGTCATTCTGTAGAGTTAGATAGCAGGTGTAGGACATATATACTTTGTGCTTTCTTCAATAAAGTGGACCTCTCTTGATTCACAACCCTGGTGTCATTGTCTCTTGACTTCCCTGGACTGGTCCGGATATAGAGGACGGAGGCTGAGGGTAACGTAGAGGAGATCGAACCTGAGGGTCTTGGTCTATTAGGACCAATTTTTAACGTTGTTTAAAATGTTATATTTTGGCCACTGTGGGTGGTCTTGCCTTCTTTGACATATTCTTATTACACACCTGACACTGTGGATTGAGGAATGTTAAATGGCCACAAAACGTGGAACATCCCATCAATCTGGCACCCACTTTTCAAAATGTGATCTCATGAATTCATGTCGCCTTGCCATGAGCACACTGGCCAGGACTCTGCCTCTAACTGTTGGATTATCAAAATAAGATTTTGGAGTCCAATCTTGAAACCTAATGAGAAGCTGTAGCAGTTTGTGCTCAAAGATCTCCAGTTTGTCTGAGTTAATACATTCTGTAAAGAGGAGAGAAATGCGAGACTGATTCCCACTGACTGGAAGGGTGTGGTTGCAGTTGTTAAAAAATAAATACCAGGCAAAGTTAACAGCAATCGCAAGAGTTTTCGGCCCTTGGCTTCAACCTCAAAAAAACCTAGACCCGCAGTCAAAATTGTGATAGGAACCAGACGTCTGAAGAACTGAATGCCTTTAGAATTATAATTCTAATCATACAAAGGATAAGATGTAAAACATCCTATGCCAAACCATTAGAGCTTCAAATAGGGCCCACCCAACTCTCTTCCTACCAGCAGCCACCAATATTTCTGTTGTTTGAAACCTACCTCAACATTACCCAATCAGCAACCAGCTATCCTTAACAACTACGGTTACTCATTGAGCCCAGTATCTGACTATCTACATCACCCATTGCATCACTAGCGCTTCACAGGGGTCATCAGGTTGGTACCTCCCCCCCCCCGTCAGTGTTTCATTGAATTAAGCCCACAACACAGCCAGAAGGCTGAACAGTGAAGTCTGGGGTCCCAGACCCACCCTACTCCAAGCCAGCTTTACAGTCCTTCCTTACCCTTAACCATCAACAAATGTAAATCCACACTGGCCTCCCTGGTGACTAAGGCTGTACCTTGCACCACTAGCACCATTAAAGTATGCTCAGTGGCACCAGTTCCATGTGAACTTTACGTGCTATATCACCAACCACCACAATAGCATTTCTACAGTGCATTTCCCGAAATAATCTGTGCTCTCCTTATCCACAGCCACTGACTAGACATTTCAGCTGTTTCTGATAACTCCTTCACAGCTGCCCTTAGATTCCGGCCCCTGATGCCAAACTGCACAAGCAGGGATGTGGCAGACTTGGCTACAAATCCCCTCCACTGGTCTTACAAGTGCCTGCCACCCGCGTTCCCTCACCTCAGCCACTAAGTCTGCGCCCTTCAGCTTCTTCCTTTTGAATGCTTCATCTACTGCATCCTCAAATGGAATGCTAATAGCTCTATGAAATAAACTCTGTTTACTTTCAGAGTAGAGCACCACATCTGGCTTCAGTGTAGTTAACACAATGCACTCTGGGACCTGCAGCTTTTTTCTTAAGTCCACCAGCAATTTCCAATCTCATGCTTCACCCCGAACACCACTATTTATAGTTTTTGCACACTCTTGAAAACGTTCCCTCTCATACATAAACAATTATTTAATTACTACAGCAACTCATCAATGCATTAACCTCTAAGCATTTGCAACATGTCCAACAAACATGCTAAATCCCTTAGCACCTGATTATGTCTCCATGTATACCTCCCCTGTGACAAAATAATCTTACAAGTTGCCAACCCCTGTACATAAGCCACAACTAGGTTCTTCACCTACCCACTGTCCAAGGTTTTGCAGCAAAATCTTAATATGTGTTGCCTCCATCTCCCACAACTCTTGCCAGGAAATCTTCAGAGAAGCCACTGGCCTTGTTTTGCCTGTGACGCTGCTGTTGCACATTGTGCCTCTTTTTAAATTGCTTTTACAGTCTGCAAGCAAGTATTGTAAGGTGTTTTGTGGGATTTGGAAACTGGAGAGCTATGCTGTATTGTGGATGTGCACAGCTTCAGATAGTTTAATTATAATAATAATAATAATAAATCAAACATTAACACAAATGTATTATTTTCAAACAAGGATTTTCTGAGGTCACCTGACATACCACTTCAGGATGTTTCACACACACACACCAGTGTACCACAGTCCAACGTTTGAGAACCACTGCTCTAATCTGTACTGAAAGAGAACTGTCACTTCTTCATCTTAATGTTTGACGCAAACAATTTTAATACATTCCTGGAATAAAAATGAAGAAACTAAAAGAAGGAAATACAATCCGCTCCCTCACTCCCCCAGTACATTGTTTTTCAGGCATTTGTTTACATCAATGAAGACATTATTACTCCATTTCAGCTGATGGTCATTTCTGAGGTGATGAAGGTCCTGAATATCTGTAAGTAAAAGAAAGTAAAAAGAAAATGTAAAGTGAAAAAAATTGTGATAAATATAAAGTTATAATTAAAATATACCAAAATCATATAAAACAAACTTAAATCAACTGGAGATGTATATTGTTACAAATAATAACATTAATAAGTATCTATAAAGTATCTAAAACAATCACAAATAATCATATTAAATATGAACTAAAATCATCTAAAACCACTGCAGGTTGCAAAGTGGTTTTAAAGGTTGATGTGACACTATTGAGCAGAGCTTTATAGTTTTCACTGATACACTGCAGCTAAAAACAGACGATCCCAGTTCACTAGAAGCTCTTAGTGCATAAAGAGTGATCCAGTCATTGGAAGAAGTCTGGTAACTTGATTTATTTACAGTGAGCGTGTTGTTGTGTAAAATGGCACAATGCCAGGGTCAGTATGTGCTTCATAGTTGATCTGTCAGAGTATCTCTCGATGCACACTCAGATGACCACCCAACGTTTTCATACAGTGAAAGGTGAGTGATTTAGGGGAAATTCCCATTGTGCTGCTTAAAGGAACTCCACAGCCAAGCAGCTTTGCTTCGCCGTGAGAGTGGCTGAATGTTAAATCCAAGTCGACTTTCAGTCCAACAGTCACCCGACTGGTCCGACAGAGGCCGCTACACATTCAAGCCCAGCTTCAGCCATGAGAGAAATCTCCTGACCGTCAAAGGGTGCATATGCAGTAGAATGCAGCCCCCTGGCTCCAACTTTAAAGAATTAAAATAAAGTTAAGTCTAACTTAACTCAGATTTAAAAATTTAGCCCATGGTTTGTGTTCTTTCTGCTGAAATGTTCCATTTACTGGCTCCATGAAGCATAAATAAACAGTAACTCCCATCATAATTGGTTACTCTTGTAGAAATAAGAGCAGAACAATCTGTAAATAACAATAATTTGGTCTGTTCTTCAGAATATTAACAGAAACCTGGCCTTAATTTGAAGAACAATGGTAGAAATTCTCCTCAGTTAAATCTGTCTGAATTACTTTCCCTTTCACAGTTCACTTGAGTGACTAGGAACACTTTGATGGTGTCAGCGATGTCTTCCTCTTTCACTGGGGTAGAAACATGAGTCACACACAAAATCCCTTAATCATCATCATAGTAAGGCCAGAAGATACTGCAGTGATGTGCCACAACAAGTGGTTGAGCCAGGGGGTGTCCAATTAACCATAAAATTAAGAGCAGACAGACAGGAGGAAATCATAGAGGAGCCCTTATGTAGACAGAGAGATTGTGGGACTGTAAGATTGTATTGTGGATGTGCCCAGCTTCATATATTTTAATAATAATAATATTCACAAACATTAACACAAATGTATTATAAACAGGGATTTTCTGAGGTCACTTGACGTACCACTTCAGGATGCTTCACACACACACACACAATACCACATTCCACAGTTTGAGAACCATTGCTCTAATTTGTTTAATCTGCACTAAATAATAATTGTTACTTCTTCATATTAATCTTTTACCCAAACAATTTTAATAAATTCCTGGAACAAAAATGAAGAAACCAAAAGAAGGAACAAGCACCCCAAGAAACAACACCCCCCCCCCCCCAGTACACACTGTTTTTCAGGCGTTTGTTTACATCAACGAAGACTTTATTCCACCATTTCAGCTGATGGTAGTCCTATCCTAACGATGGAATATCTGGGGCTCTACAGAGAATAAAAAGCAGTTTATCTGCCTCATCTTAATAAAGTCTTAAATTAAAAAAAGATAAAGACAGAAAACCTTTAACAGCAACACAACATTTGATGGGGCACTTCATGGACAGAGATGAGGGTGTTTCACATCACACTGTTAGACAGAAAAGTAAATTTTAGCAAAATAATAAAAAAGGAAAACAGTGTTTGTTGTAGCTGATCTGAAATCAGGCCTGGAGCAATTCTGAGTCTTCCCATGTGACAAACTTACAATTTTGAGTATTGTGTAAAAAACTGTATATGAAAGTTAAAGAAAAACACAAAACAATGATTAGCAAATAAATTATCGGTCTATGAGATTTGAAAATCATTGCATTCTGTTATTTACATTTCTTTACATTTTACACAGTGCCCCAAATCTGTGTTTTATATTTCATGTAATTCTAGAGTCCTGTCAAACAAAAAATATCAACAGAAAATTTACACCTAAATCTAGAGTATTTTTCACATATTAGCCCAGGTCTATCATCACTTCATTGGCTGCCTGTTGCATTCTGTATCGATTACAAAATCATGTTATTAACATATAAAGCTCTACATTGGGCTCGCTCCTGAATACCTTCAAGATACTACTTCCTATTATGAGCCTCCACGATTACTCAGATCCCAGAGTACTGAACTTTTAATAGTTCCCAGAATTTAAATGGCCTCAGCTGGGGGAAGAGCTATTTCTTATAAAGAAAATTCTCTGTAGTTTCAGGTGCTGCACAACTTGATGGTATGGTGTGGTATATGGGGTACAAAGATAGTGGAGCCATTCTTCATCAATGGAAACCTTAAGGCCCCTTGATATGCGAAATTGCTACATGATGATATGTTTTCCTCTTTATGCACTGAAGCTGGCACGTTCTGAGTTTTTCCAGCAAGATGGTGCACCACCACATTATGGGTGTCAGGTCCGAGCATTCCTAGATGAACAGTTTCCTGGAAAGTGGATTGGTCATTGTGGGCCAGTTGAATGACCCCCAAGGTCTCCCGATCTGACCCCCTTAGACTTTTATTTTTGGGGTCATCTGAAGGCAATTGCCTATGCTCTGAAGATACGAGATGTGCAGCACCTGAACCTACGGATACTGGAAGCCTGTGCTAGCATTTCTCCTGCAGTGCTGCTATCAGTGTGTGAAGAGTGGGAGAAGAGGGTTGTATTGACAATCCAAAACAGTGGGCAGCACTTTGAACACATTTTATAAGTTGTCAGAAACTTGTAAATAACTCATGAAATAATAAAGTTACGTTCAAACCAACACCATTGTTTTTCTTGTGAAATTCTCAATAAGTTTGATGTGTCACATGACCCTCTTCCCACTGACAAAACAAAAAGTTGGACCCAAAATGGCCATCATGGTCACCAACCATCTTGAAAAGTTTCCCCCCTCCCATATACTAATGTGCCACAAACAGGAAGTTAATATCACCAACCATTTCCATTTTATTAAGGTGTATCCATATAAATGGCCCACCCTGTATTATAACCAGTAGATTGACCCGTAATGTGGCAGCTCACCCAGGGGTGTATTGGAACAGGGCAAGCCACCAACAGAGCACTAGAGAAATAGGCCTCAAGTGCAGAGACACACAAACAACCCCTCTGGATGTTGAGTGTCAGGGAAAAAATTAAACACAAGAGAGGAAAGAGGGGAAAACTGATCAGCTCAAAATTGAGCAAAAGAAAACAAAGGCAAGAGAGTTTCCCAAAACAAAAGGCTGGGACAAAACAAAAGAAATTAAAGATAGAACACAACTTATCTTATTACTAAATATTTATTTATACCACAAATGGTAAAGAATAGAAAATATTGAATCCCAAGAGAAACCAGAGGGAATGCTCTGGTGGAAAAACAGAAGACCCAGGGGGAGGAAAAAAAAAAAAAACTCAAGAGCCTTTACCAAATTACCAGCCAGGCCTGCATAGCACCCAAGACCGAGCACTGAGGTGTGTGTTGGATTCACTTAAATAGGAGTAGCCCAAGTGGAACTAATTGCCTCAAATTAAGTGTCTCTGTCTCCCTCTAGTGACTGGGGGTGGCTTAGCAGGCAGCCTCGCCTGGAGCCTTTACTGGAATTCTGTGAATGCTGTGTGACATCAGTTGTAAAAAGTGCTATACAATTCAATTTGATATGATTTGATTTGAACAGAACCACTAAATCCTACCCACTTAGATTTTATACAAATTTGCATAATGTGTGCAAAATCTACACTAATATTTTATTTAGTTCCTGGATTTTCATCCAGTTTTCTTGAGCTTGTTGCCAGAGCATTTGCAGAAGTCTGAAGGTAAATAATTAAAATTCTGTAACTCCTGCATATATTTCTCAGATTTTCTAAAACTTGATATTGTACTTATGGATATGAAATTTTGAAAGAGCATGTCGATTTTGGCAGAAGTGTTCCTATAGAGGGTAGTATAACAGCTAGAAATGTATCAACATCCACAGGGTGAATAGAGTTGACCTTTGTATGCTGCTTCTGTGGACAAGTCTATAAGTGGGAAATTAAGGGCAATGTGATACAGTCAAAACTGTGTCTGTAATCAACAAATCAGATTTTAGCAGGTGTTTGACAGGCAGAGCCTGTAGGTAAATAATTATTTCAAAAATATGCATGATTTTTGACACACTTTCTGCATCATGTCAATAAATCCACATCATCAGAGCTCTATTCAATTTTTGATCAAACAAATTAAGCGCTATTGAGACATAACTTGGCATGTATATGTACTGAATGTCCTTACTCTGAAGAAAACATGCCCAATATAATGCCAAAAAGCCCCAACAGGGAGTGTGATAATTGGACAATAAAATGTTGTATGATTTTAATGAGTTTGGAATGGTAGCTACAACTCTGATATTGGCCATAGCCTGGAATCCATACAGTGATAAAAGTGTAACTTTTTTTTAATAATTAAGTTCAGGTTCTGCTGATGCAACATATTCCCATACTGGGGGAAAATCCAGGGACAGGTTTGCATTTTTAATCTAAATGGCTTAAATTGCTTTAATATCTGTATTTGGGCGGATCATCTTACAATTTTAAACAGTTCTGTACAATAACACTATGATAAAGTGTGCAAATGTTGGTCTTGGTTGACCTTAAGAGGGTGCTACAGCACAAGATATCTTCTCAGTTATGTCCTTTATGTCATTAAGACTCATATTTATTCAATGGGGGTCAGTGTGGCAAGCGTCTCAAAGGGTTCAATTTTGAGAACCAGAAATTTTGCCATTATTAACAGCTTATTAGCGTCTATGTTGAGAAGTTAATGACCATAAATATCATAATTAAGATGAGACCTCATCAGTTATAGTAAATAAAGGCCTATTGATAAACATTGGTTTCCTTTCACTTTTCATACTCCAGTTGGATATTAGATACAAAAACAACTAATGCCACAAGTATAACCCTTTCTCTTTGGGTTCTTTCAGTATTTGGCATGTATTTTCTATCCACATGAAGGCTTACGCTTTAGGCCTCGTACTGTCAAACATAGCCTCACTGATGCCTTGTTTGGCCTAACTGGCCCAAGCTGCCCAAGGCCTCATCGTAGTGATTTTGCTTCAATGTACACCTCATTAACTTCACATCTCTTCAGCATCACACAATCTTGCTCCCACCTCCACCCCTCTGTCGTATTCATTTATCCGGGGGGTGGGGGGGGTGTCCTGCTTCATACACATTCATAAGCCGCCCTAAACTCCTCCCCAAAGATTTCTGAGTTCACCTCCCCGTTTCAGCCTCTACGGGCATGGTCTGTATTAGAAAATTTGGGATGTATTTTCTATCATATGAAGGCTTGCACATTAGTCCCTGTTCTTACAAACTGAGATGGCCCGGGTCCTCCCTCATTGTGTTTTACTTAGATTAGACAAAACTGACTCCTCCCAGTACAACCTAACCCTAACCCTAACCTCCCATGAAGGAGGAGTTGGATGTGGGCAGAGCTGGATGTGATCCGACTCCACCCAGTGGATTTCTGGATAAGGATTGAGTCTAGTAAAGGAGAATATAGCCCAGGATTAAGCCTAATCTCTGTCTGGGAAACCATCCCTAAATGCTCTCAAGGTTCTGATTTTGTATTTGTTGATGATTTGACAACACTGTGAGTAAATATGGTCCTAAAGATCACATTTACGGTGCCATGAAAAAACATTTAGCTTAAAATGTTTCAAATTCCACATTTGGAGGGTCATCTCACAATTTGAAACAGTTCTATAAAATACCTCTCACAGACACAAAAAAATGAAGACTTTAAAGTATAAAGATTATGCCACTCACCGCATGTTAAAACGTTACTCAGTCTCTAAAGGAGGAACATTTTCATTACAATGTCGTTTGCCTAAACACAACCTCAACTGGAAAATCCCCCAAAATTTACTTTCACTTTGATCTTTTTCCCAGAAATTGGACTGCATACTGTTAACAACACATTTGTTTCATTTTCAGTTTTACTTTTTTTTTTGAGACTCCACTCAACTGTAATTTAAGACAATAGAGGTGCCAGGTTAAGGTCCAAAAGCTGTTTCATCTGTTCTGACCTCATCTGAGGTGATCAGGGAAGCCAGGCAGCTGGAAAGTAATTCTGGAGAGGATTTTTATTTTTACTTTGTCTCTTGTGTAAGATAAGGTTTATTTTTATTGATCACAAAAAAGCTTTGATCAAAGCCAAGTGTGAGCTGATCTAGTCATTACAATATACAATATAACCTCTGGAATCATTTTTGGTTTATAGCCACATCAAGTACAGCACTGTTACTGTGGGAAGGACCATTAAAAGGTGCTTAGGAGGACTGGCACTCACTGTGGGGGGTAGGGGTTGGGGGGTTGGAGGGGTCAGTCAGAACACAAGAGGCATGGTATAGAGTTAACAACAGACTTTACAAAGTTATCTTCACTACAGCATAGCCATACAACAGACCTCAAGGACTTCACTGCACTACTGTTCCACAACAACTAAGGTGTGTCAGAGCTTGAGAACTGAGATAATGAGTTGAGGGGATGGTAAATACATTTATATGAGTGTGTGGTTGAAGAAACTCAAAGGAAAATACAGAATATGCATGAGTAAGTATATTAGCAGAAATAAACATGTTACATTTAAACACTGCAGAAAACAGTTCACAATCTAATAACAACTGGAGATCTAGGGAATTAGCAACATAGGCAAACAACTAAGAAAACAGCTGTACTGAAATAACATTCTCCAACATCAGTGAAGTCAGCATTAGCAGGAGATAACATTGCTAAGAACTATCAACTCACTTTACTCTTGTGGATGCACACAGCTAGGAAAAGGGAAAGCAGAAAAGGTTTGTCCATTTGTTTTCTGTGCTGTCACATTGACCACTGTAGGAAAAATGGGACGTCTCTCAAAAATTGATGAAAAAATGGAAAATATTTATTACAGCAAGCAGTAGCAAGATCTAATGGTGTATCATGGATTCAGTGGAGCTGGACTGAACATTGAGTAGTAGAAAAACACAGCATATATAGAGGGTGGGCCATTTATATGGATACACCTAATAATAAATAATTATTAACACAATGGGCAGCACTTTGAACACATTTTATAAGTGGTCAGAAACTTGTAAATAACTCATGAAAGAATAAAGTTCAGTTAAAACCAAGCACACTACTGTTTTTCTTGTGAAATTAAACCATTCCCATTTTATTAAGGTGTATCCATATAAATGGCCCACCCTGTAGTTTGACAATACCGCCTTCCGCTAAACTCCTCCTGAAGGATGTGATGTCAGATGTGTCTGAATACAGTCTATGTGTCAATACCACTCAAGTTCTAACTCAGTGGAAATCGAGTTCTGTCACCTTCATGTTTAGACTAGTTCCCTCTGTCTGTGGTGGTTGTTGATTACTCAGTAATAAACTTCCTTTAATATCGATTAGGTCTTCTGGTCCCACAGTGAGAGCTGTTGTGGCTCTTCTTGCTTTGCCTGTTCATATGCTAAATATGTCAAAATGGTCTCCCTATCTCTAGGTTTGGAACATTTATTATGATATTAATATTGTTGAGGGGTGGCACGGTGTCGCAGCAGGTAGTGTCGCAATCACACAGCTCCAGGGGCCTGGAGGTTGTTGGTTCGTTTCCCGCTCCGGGTGACTGTCTGTGAGGAGTGTGGTGTGTTCTCTCTGTGTCTGCGTGGGTTTCCTCCGGGTGACTGTCTGTGAGGAGTGTGGTGTGTTCTCTCTGTGTCTGTGTGGGTTTCCTCCGGGTGACTGTCTGTGAGGAGTGTGGTGTGTTCTCCCTGTGTCTGCGTGGGTTTCCTCCGGGTGACTGTCTGTGAGGAGTGTGGTGTGTTCTCTCTGTGTCTGCATGGGTTTCCTCCGGGTGACTGTCTGTGAGGAGTGTGGTGTGTTCTCCCTGTGTCTGCGTGGGTTTCCTCCGGGTGACTGTCTGTGAGGAGTGTGGTGTGTTCTCTCTGTGTCTGCATGGGTTTCCTCCGGGTGACTGTCTGTGAGGAGTGTGGTGTGTTCTCCCTGTGTCTGCGTGTGTTTCCTCTCACGCTCTAGAGACTCAAAAGAGTCCGCAGGTGTGATTGTGTGAGTGAATGTGTTTCACACTATGAAGGACCAGCACCCCCTCTGGGGTGTGTTTTGGCCTTGTGATTCCAAGTAGGCTCCAGACCCACCATGACCCTGAACAGGATAAGAGTTTACAGATAATGAATGAATGTATTAATAATGAAAAGTATTTGTATTATTTAATAAAATAGTTATAACTGTTTGCTAAGTGCAATTTACTAACTCTGTTTTCCAGTTTATTTCATTACTCCTACAATTATTGCTTTGTAAAATATAGGAAATTAGGATTCTATTTCTTGCTATAAATTATAGATTTGTTTCTATGGTACCACCATTTCTTCGCCCATATCTGATGTGTACAAAAAATCCTTGGGCTCTCAAAGCTTCAGAAATGTCCCAGGCATCATCAGATCAGAGGCCCAGGCAACAGTTAAGGAAACATTGAAGATTATGCCTCAGTCAGGACATGAAAAATCACAAACAAAAACCACAGTAAACACATTTATTTTTCCAAAGTGTTTATTCAGAAACGTAATTACAATAAAATAATGATTCAGCATAAGTTCTCAGATTGCACAACAGGAGTAAAATAATGCTGATGATGGGTGGGTATTTGTTTTGTCAACAATGCTTTAAAATATACTTCTACTTTCAAAAGATCTTCAAAAATAGAACATCAGCTCAAATCCAACGAGAGAATATCCAATCTTCCTGCCTATAGAAATTCCACAGCCCAGCAGCTTTGCTTCTATGTGAGTGTCGCTTAGCGTTAACCCCGTGTCGAATGACAATCCAACCTTGGCCGCAATCGGTCCGACAGAGACTGATATACTTCCAAGCCCAGCTTCAACCATGAGAGTAACCTCCCCTCTGTCGAAGGTTGCATATGCAGTAGAATGCGGCCCCCTGGCTCCAACTTTAAAGAATTAAAATAAAGTTAAGTCTAACTTCTTAACTCAATGCTCAACAGTGTTTTTAAAAGATGACAATTACAAATTCAGCCCATGGTTTTTGTTGTTTCTGCTGAAATGCTCCGTTTACTGGCTCCATGAATCATGCAGTGTTTAAATAAATAGTAAAACCCATCAATATTGAATACTCTTGTAGAAATAAGAGCAGAACATGCTGTAAATAACGTCCTTATCTCTTATCCTTTGGTCTGTTCTTCAAAATATTTATTTGAAGTAAAATTGCAGACTAATAAAAATGTCATATGGTTTATGTGGCAAATGTTTGGCTAATGGTCACAAGCTACTGTTTCTCCTATGGTGCACGACAATCATCTTCAATCCTTCTGCTTGCCCTAGCACATTCACATTAGTCTCTGTGACTAACAACCAATAAGAAGCTGCCACATGTATTCATACTTAGAAACAACCAATCAAAAGCTGGAATATAGATATATGTGCATAAATACCTGAAACTTGTAAGAAAAGAAAACAACCTTTATGAATCATTAAATAAAATATGTATTTGGCTCTTCCAACAATGGCTGAGTGAGACTTGAGTAACTAGGAAGTGTGTGTGTGTGTGTGTGAGAGAGAGAGAGAGAGACGCACCTGAAAAAAAGTTGCCCATCTTGGAGAATAGATGAACTCAGGGCCTGAAGAAAGAAAAAACATTGAAGTGTTTAATAGCATATTAAAACATTAAAACTAATAGGAATGAGAGAAAAAATCAAGTGCAGTCTTTTATCTGCCAACAAAAACAAACAGGGAACTACTTTAATATTTCTCTTATAGCAACAATATTTGAACCAACATTACAGAGTTATACACAACAAATTATCCAGTGTTAAATCAACACTATTAGTGTTAATGTAACACTGGGAGTGTTACATTATTACACAAACAGTGTTAATTTAACACTAACAGTGGTGATTTAACACTGGTGAATTTGCTGTGTAGCAGTGGCTTTTTGCAAAAGAAGCCTGGTGCTCCAATTTTAAACAAGCAGATAGAGAGATTGTACTATTCAGCAGTCAGATTTTTCCTACACTGCCCCAGCCCTTACGTGGACACAGATGAGACCAAGATTGTACAAACTAGACCATTAAATAATCCAGAGAACAACAAAAACCAAAGCCAAGCAAACAATAAAAAGACTAAGAAAACATGAGATTTACTGTTCATTGGAAATCGAAGCAGCTTGAACCATAAATTAGAGATTGCTGCATTGGTTCTTACCTGTGTCCTGAGCTCCTGTCTGTACTGTGTCACTCTCCACAAAGTGATCTCCGTTGATAGACACTCACTGTTTCAGTTTCCTCTGCTTTGGGATTCATTTAAAAATAAAAAATAAAAACTCCAAGAGAATGAATTAGAAACTGAAATCACCATGGTGTACTTCCCCTTACACACTCCTGGGAGTCACGGGAGCACTCTGTGTAGCTCAAGGGGAAGACACTCATTCCTTTCCACTCCATTTTAGAGTTGCTGTGAAAGTCCACCATTGATTCTCTGTAACTGCTCGTCCAGTTCATCAGCTTTACAGCATTTGTGGAAATATGAAACAGAATCAGAATCAGTTTAATCACCAAGTTAGTTAAAAAAAAGGCGTGTGTGGTGTATGTAACATAATAATAGAGCAGACAAGCACACAAACTATTAATAAGTAATGAACTAAGGCAAGAAAGTACAATAAATAAAGAAAGAATAATAATAAAGAGCCGTGGGGAGCGACTAAGGAGAAGTGTGTGTATGAATCAGTAAGAATATGGAACTATACTGTATACAGAATATTTCAGAATGATATTAATACAGCAGAATTTAAACCTCTGTATCGTGCAACTAGCATTACATTACAGAAGAGTAAACTAACACAGTAGTGGTGTTTTAGTTTAAAGTGTGAAGTGTCCACTGTGGTTGATGAGTGCTACAGCTCTGGGGTAAAAGCTGTTAGCGTGTCCGGTCGGAATGGTCTTTGATGGCCCTGAATCTTCTGCCAGAGGGAAGTGTTTCAAAGAGGATGAGAGAGGTCAGCTGTAATTTTGCCGCCACGCATCATCACCCTCCTGTTGTATTTGTCCTGATGCGTTGGCAGACCACATCCAATGATCCTCTCCGCCGTTCTGATTATGCGCTGGAGTTTGGCCTGTTCTTGTGAGGTGGAGGAACCAAACCAGATGGTCATGGACTCGACAACCGCTGTGTAGAACTTGATATCAGCATTTTTATTTAGTAATTTAGTAATTGTAGATGCAACTAACTATTGGCAGAAGGTATGTAATAAATGAATATATACTTTTTATAATTTTGCTACTAAAGTGTTACTACTTTATTGATTAATATAACTAGAAAATTAGTAATTATTAGCCAAGTGCTTTACCTGTATATTACCTTATACTCACAGTTATTGTTTAGTTATAAACAGAACATTTAAATATACAATTTGCCATGAAATTGAATCCTAGACATCAAAGAAGAACTTTAATACAGAAGGAAATTACAGATTTTTACTTTGACTTATAAACCACAATCCGCAGATCAGAAGGTGCTTTCATGGTTTCATTATTATCCTGAAGTGTTTAAATAGAAGTAGAGTCTGGTGATAAAATGTAAAGTCCTGATTCTATTAGCCCTTGTCATTTTCCCAAAGAATGTTCAGATGTAGAAGAGGCATCAAATGTGCTTTAACCACCACACTGTGACTGCTCTGAGCTAATTCAGCCCTCAGTCCTTTGTGCATGGACTAATTTCAGGTGAAACACAGGGCTGTGACAGAGGCATGGCTTATGTGACGTCTGCATGATCATCAGAAACATATAAAACTTTTCTCCCACCTTAGAAAACAGAAGCATAGAAAGCAGGAGAGGTGCACCATTTCACTTCAAATGTCTCAGAACAGATCAACTCCCACAGAGCTCTAAGAGAACAGCACAGGTAAGAGTCTCTTCATTTCACAATTTTATTCAAATTAATTAGAAAAAATAACCTCTTGGGGAAAGCAGACTCTTTGTTGAACTCTCCTGTGGCTCTGCATCCTGCCACAGAGCCATGGGAAACAGCAGAGGGTGAGCCGTGTTGCCCAAAGCTATTTTTAAAGCTGCGGGAACAGAAATCACTGCTGTTTCTACCTATGACTAATTTTTTCAATGTACATTAAATCTATACTATAATTTAAATCTATAACCTGCACTTCAAACATGACAAAGTGAAAGAGTATTTGGATTGAAAAATAAATAAATTAAGGTCATTATTTGGCTTTGACCCTGTGTTTAATTCACTTTTTTAATCATCTCAAGTTCTAAATAATCTTTGCTGTATTCTGTAGACCTTCTGTCTCTAGAGCTTTGAGCTCATTCTCACTCTTTTCAGAAATGCAAAGCAGAGGTGGGTTTTGGAATGCATCCCCTGTGCTGTTTGAATAGTAATAAATGATAACAACAGCTCAGAAGATAATGGTCTTAAACACACAATTCATGTTTAAAAACAATATTTACCCTGAAGGAATGTCACAGTCAATAAACAGCAGAACTGGTTCTTTAATTATTGACAAGATCAGACAAGATGTTGTTTATCCAGTCCTGTGATATCTCTAACAAATGTGCTGCACTAATATTCCATCCTTCATTCATTGTGTCACACACACACACACACACACACACTCACACAATCAACAGATTGGAGCATAGAAAATGGACAGTGAACCAACACTGTAATTACACAACCATAAACTAGTCCATCTGTTGCTCTGCATACTCTGTTAGCCCCATTTTCACCCTGTTCTTCAATGGTGCGGACCAAAGACCACCACAGAGAAAGTATGATTTAAATCATAGATTAATAATATCTTCCACCTTCCTCTTATCTAATGTGGAGAACAGGAGGAAGGCACAGACCTGAATAAATCTCTCGCTCCAGCTCCAACGCCCCTTAAGTTCCAGTAGAGGGCATGAGTCTAAACCCTGGGGTCCAGTGGGGGGGGGGCTGTAACACCATGGTTTCTTTGTAAAAATTTTCCTCCTTCGGCCACACCTTCAGCACCAACCCCTCCCCTCTCCATCTGCTTTATGATAGGAAGAAAGCAGCTGTGTGTCGGAGTGTGCAGGAGAATCTGAAAAAATACACACAACACAGACATTAAAGTAAAATTCCTGCTGTCACTCTGCATTCACCCTGCTCTTTAAATGGTCAGGACCCACACAGAGCAGGTGTGATGTGGTGGTGGATCATTCTCAGCGCTGCAGTGACGTGACACTGACGTGGTGGTGGTGTGTTAGTGTGTGTTGTGCTGGTGTGAGTGGATCAGACACAGCAGGGTTACTCCAGGGTAGTTAAGAAGTGAACTGTTGAGGGAAGATAAAGTCCTGTTCTTTTCCTCGCCCTGCCTTTTTACAGCTTTTCCAGATGATTGAACCAGCCACACATTTCTACTGGGGGGGGGGGGGGTCTTACCAGCCCTTCAAAGGAACACTATATAGTATTTCTTTTTTAAAATTACAGCTTCTAAATGATTGTGATGTTCCACTGAGCTGTAACTGGGAGAATAGAGCCTCTGTGGCGGCTACGCCAGGTCCTCGGCTGGTTACTGCACTAAGCAACTTCTGAAAACGCTTTAAGGCACAAATCTCACGATGGAGAGAGAGAGAGAGAGAGGCTATACAAGAGTTAATAATGGACTGAATTTACACAGTAGAGTGAGCTGAAGTAGACCTGAGGACACAAGTTGGAGCAGTAGGTGTTTGTTGCCCTGTTTTCATGTGTTGTGGAGCTAGTTATTGATAGTTTTGTTGATGAACGTGTTATAATCAGTTTGTGAGAGTCACTGAGCAGTGAGCCAGGGTTTGCAGCTGCTAACCTTAACCAGATTAGCTCAGTTTTTAGCATTGGGCATAGATTCTGGTAATAAACGTTTTACTGTGGGTTGCTGTGGTTATAACGGCTAGTGTTCCACCAAAGTTACACTTTATGGTTGTAATAACAGGGTCCAGTGTGTATCGTGAGTGTCATACATGGGTTTTATCATGGAGAGAGAGAGAGAGTGATGGGTGTATGAGGAGAGTACTGTAAATAGGAATTACACTCATCAGCAGGTAGGGGGTGCTGAGGAGACAAAAAAGCCAATTCTTACACTGTATTTATTTAAAGCAGAACATACATTTTTAATTCTTGTTTCAGGGTAAAAATTATGTGAGAAAAAAAGAAGAATTTTTCAGAAAGTGTATTTAAAACATCTGTCTGTGTGTGTTTCAGAATTGTGTGTGTGTGTGTGTTTGTGTGTGTAAGAGAGAGCTGAGGGAGACTGGAGGCTGTATAGAAGTACAGCTCGTTTTCAAGCTGGAGACATAGTAGTGAAGAATGAGGACTAAGATCATCATCTGCTTTGTGGTCCTCGTGTCTGTGTTCATCATTGAGAGGGAGAACAAATTCATCTCCAAGTAAGTCCTATCCATTTAAGTATTTATGTTCATGCTGTCTACCAATGAACATGTGAAGCCAATAAAAAGGTTGTAAAATGTAGTGGATAACAGCATCAAATGCATTTAAAGAAATATTATGCTGTAGCAATAAGAATCCTTGGACAAGACTCCCAATGCTGCATTAGACCTGACCACTCAGGCAACAGCTTAATGTCTGTTAATGAGGACAGACCTATGTTTCATAGCTCCTCAGGTTCTCACAGGCTTTTTCTAAGTGTTTAAATGGAGCAAGAATTAATTAGCCCCTCTCCAGTGAGGGCTTTAGAAACTCTAGCAGCAATGCTGTGTCTGATCCACTCACACTCACAGCACTGAGAATGATGCACCACGCAAATCTTACCTGCTCTGTAGGGGTCCTGACCATTGAAAAATAGGGTGAAAGGGGATAAGGTAGGCAGAGGATGGACTACTGTATGTAATAGAACTACAATTGGTCAGTGGAGCTGAGAGAATGGACAATGAGTGAAGATACAAGTAAGGTGTTCCTAACGGTCATCCCACTGACACTGACCTAGTTCTTATGAGTTTCTCTAGATGTTCAATGATTAATTAAAGTTCATCTGACCTCCTAAGGCTTATGGACTTCCTTGTTCTTCGTTCATTGAGCAACTTAGAATTGTTCATTCGAGAAATTATATGGTTTCTTTAAAGGAAATCCACATCATCATCATCAATATCATGCTCTTAGGTCCAAGATACTCTGATTTATTTTCTCTTTGAGGTCTCCTGTTTGTGGAGATGTGAGGCTGTATAATATCCATTATCTGTGTCAGATGAATTGTCTGTTCACTGGTTAATATTAGAGCTGGATGATACAGCCAAAATTGATATTGCAATATATTTCTTAATTTCAGTCGATTATTCCTATACTGTATATTGATATGAACAATAAAAAAGCCACGGAAAAACTGCCAAGAACTGAAAGCAGCACAACATCAAACAACTACCTCTTGGCATATATATATATATATAATTATTGTCCAGCCTTAGATTATATAAGAATATAGAATAGAATATAGAATAGCATAGAATATGCTGGGATTTAAGAAATTTTATAATATAAATGAAGAATTCAGAGTATACTTTGCTGTAGTTTGACAATTCTCTGTCTTTTTAAGGGTCTCTGATAAGCTATTAATGAAGCCTCGGACCCCCCCTGAGGCAGGTGGACACTGGATGAACGTCAGACAGAATGGCTCCATCATGACAGTCTCATACCCTTCTGAACCTCTACGTCGATACTTCACTTGGAAATCGAAAACAATGCACAAACCTGGCAAAGGTGAACTGCCTGCTTCTAGATCCAATGGGAGAAAACACATCCTTCTCTTGGCCGCCACTCGCACAGGCTCATCTTTTGTGGGAGAGCTGTTTAACCAGCAGGGGGCGAACGTGTTCTACCTGTTCGAGCCCCTGTGGCACGTCGAACAAGCACTAAACCTGGCAGGTGTCAGTACAAATTATACAGTTTTATCTACAGCCTATCGGGAAGTCCTCCAGCAACTTCTTCTGTGTGATTTTTCACTCTTAGAAAGCTTCATGAAGCCCAAGTCACAAGACCATGTTGCAGCTTTCCTTTACTGTCGGGAATTCAGTCGATCTCTTTGTGAAAATCCCGTCTGCACACCGTATGTCAAGAAAGTTGTAGAGCACTTCCACTGTCGAAACCGCCGCTGTGCTCCACTAAACCTTACTCTGACCTCACAGTACTGCCTTCAGACGCAGTACACGGCCATCAAGTCTGTCCGTGTTCAGAAATTAGAGACACTGCGCCCCCTAGTGGAAGATCCTCGCCTGGACATGAGGTTCATCCAGCTAGTCCAGCTAGCGAATACAAGAACTGGAGAATATGGGCAAAGACCAGCACAATTCCTGATGATGACAACAACTATGAAATTAGGAAGCTCAAAGAACACTGTGACAACATCCGCATGTCTGCAGAAACAGGCCTTGAATGCCCCGCCTGGCTTTACGGACGCTACATGCTAGTGCGCTATGAGGACGTTGCTCGGTTTCCCATGCGGAAAGCTGCCGAGATTTATCAGTTCACTGGGATCCCCTTCCATTCTCGGGTAAAGGACTGGATCCTAAACAACACTCATTCATCCAGTAAATTTAACAGAATCTACTCCACCAAGAAGAACTCCTCCCAACAAATGGATAAATGGAGGGTTACTATGTCCTTTAAATTAGCCCAGGTGGTGCAGAAGGTGTGCAGTCCTGCCATGACTCTGTTTGGCTACAAGTTTGTAGAAAACGAAGCAACGCTGAGGAACCTGTCCGTCAGTTTGACTGAAGAAAGGACTTTTCTATAATCAGATTAGGTTTCATATTTTTTATTCCAAAATTTAAAAAAAATAGGCTGGCCTTTACTTATGCTTTAATTGGGCTGCAGAGTGGTTTGGTGGTGAGCATGTTCACCTCTCAGCACTGGGATCTTGGGTTCAAGTCCCATCTAGGTGGAGTTTCCACGCTCTCACCATGTCTGTGTGGATTTCTTCTGGGGTCTCCATGTTTTTTGGACCATGGGACAATGGGTTAGGTGAATTGGCTTCTTCATTAACTGTGCTGGTGTTTGGCTGCATTTCTCACCAGCGTGTGTGTGGATTGAATGGTGTTGATTGTAAAGCATCCTTGGGTTTCTAGAAAGGCGCTATATAAATAAGTATAGCGTAATAATTCACTGGATCAGGGACTTTCCTAATCAACTGCCCAAAGAGGACATAAACATTTCTCAGGTTATTTTAAAAATACAGGTGACCCATTCAAGCGAAATGAAATGTATGAATATGAAAACTGTGCATAAGGAACAAAGAACTGCCTCCTACGACATTTGGACAAAATCGATAAGTAACACCAGCCTTGTCTAGTCAAAGTATTTAATGTGGATTTGGACAATAAAGTCTTGTAAATACAGGGAAAATGACAGCCGCTTGTTCACTTTTTTACATGATGAGCACTTTTCTGTGTAAATATGTTGACATGGCACATTCTTTTCGGCTATTGCAGTCCAAAGTTTTTAAACTAATCTCTTGCTTGTTAGCAGCCTCTGAGAAGGAGGCAGATAGTGTTACTATAGTGTATTATAGTTCCCATTTCAAATGCTTGGTGTCAGTATTACAGATGTACTTTTCATTTTTAAAAGAAACAAAATGTAAGCCAACCCCTGGATCAATGCAGACACGCCTCGTGTCCTACGTCAAGCATCAGATCAACACAGACAGTTCTCAAGATGAATCCTATGGTGATGCAAGCGAGTCTCAAGCTGAGTCCTGAGTCAATACAGGAAGATTGAAATCAACTCAGGTCTAGCCTTGAGATAAACTGTTGCTGTTAGAGAGATAAGGCAGAGATCTAAAAAAAAGGGGCTGGGGCTGGATTGGCTCGTGTGCAAAATCACTACTCAAAATGGTTAGCTCACATTGGGGGGAGATTTCACTCATATACCATGCCATGAACAGGTAATGCTCTTCCTAGTGAAATCCTGTTTCCTCAGACATACCACTACACCTTTAAAAGATGCATAGCTTCTGAATGTAAACAAAATGTAATGTGTATATATATATATATATATGTGTGTGTGTGTGTGTGTGCGTGTGTGTGTGTGCATGCGCACGCACAATTATATTGGATACATCTGACAATTATATAATTAGAAACAATTGTATCCAAAACTGAGTTTTCATTCATTCATGTATTATCTGTAACCCTTATCCAGTTCAGGGTCACGGTGGGTCCAGAGCCTACCTGGAATCATTGGGCGCAAGGCAGGAATACACCCTGGAGGGGGCGCCAGTCCTTCAAGGGCAACACACACACACACACCTACGGACACTTCTTGAGTTGCCAATCCACCTACCAACATGTGTTTTTGGACTGTGGGAGGAAACTGGAGCACCCAGAGGAAACCTATGCGGACACAGGGAGAACACACCACACTCACCCGGAGCGAGAATCGAACCCACAACCTCCAGGCCCCTGGAGCGGTGTGACTGCGACACTACCTGCTGCGCCACCATGCCGCACAAATTAATTATTGTTAAACAATTACAGTTATATCAAATGTTCAATAATTCAGCAAATCTTTTTTACAGCAAATTTTTTGAGGTCATCTGACAAACCAACTTCAGGAAGTTTCACACACCACCAGTGGTAGACGTACCACAGTCCACAATTTGAGAACCACTGCTCTACTCTATTTAATCTGCACTTAATAATAATTGTCACTTCTTCATATTAATCTTTGACCCAAATAATTTTAATAGATTTCTGGAACAAAAAGAAAATAACCAAAAACAAAAAGGAACTAAAAACCTACTCGCTCCATCCCCAAGTACGCTCTGTTTTTCAGGCATTTGTTTACATCAAAAACACATTATTCCTCTACTTCAGCTGCTGGTGGTTTCTGATTTGATGATGGTCCTGAACACTTTTGGGTCTCCAATCCACCTACCAACGTGTGTTTTTGGAGCATGGGAGGAAACCGGAGCACCTGGAGGAAACCTATGCAGACACAGGGAGAACACACCACACTCCTCACAGACAGTCACCTGGAGGAAACCCACACAGACACAGGGAGAACACACCACACTCCTCACAGACAGTCACCCAGAGGAAACCCACACAGACACAGAGAGAACACACCACACTCATCACAGACAGTCACCCGGAGAAAACCCACACAGACACAGGGAGAACATACCACACTCCTCACAGACAGTCACCTGGAGGAAACCCACGCAGACACAGGGAGAACACACCACACTCCTCAGAGACAGTCACCCGGAGCAGGACTCGAACCTACAACCTCCAGGACCTTGGAGCTGTGACAGAGACACTACCTGCTGCTCCACCACGCCTCCAAAGTATAATGAATAAAAAAGAAATAAGATATACAAAAATCATATTAAAATCAACTAAACTCAAAATGAGACAAATAAAATGTAAAACAATGATATCATAACCATATTAAAATTGAACTAAAAAGTAAGCTTTAAAAGATGATGTGACACTATCTTTAGTGTTTTTACTGAAATGATCAACGATATCACAGTCTTTTGAGAAATCAATGAAATGAACACACAGTATTTCTTTCTATCGATGACAGTGAAATAGTTATCATTATAAAGGACCATTGAAAGATGTGTAGCAGTGGAGATTATGATACACTTGTCTCTAAAACAGGTCAGACAGGGCACTCTGGGTAATAACAGATCTGATAACAACACTTCAAGAGCATTTAAAGAATCAGGGAGATTTGTAAATTCAGAATTATTCCCTATAAATATTAATTAATTATTTCCTATGAATGTTAAAAAGTAAACTACAATAAACTATGTAGAAATACTACACTCTCACTTTGACAGCTGCTAATTCATTATGGAAAATGTGAATTGTATTTAAAAGTAATTAAAGGGTGGTATCATATCAGCATTTTTAACCTGTTAGAAATTAATAAGTAATTGTAGATGCAACTAACTATTGGCAGAGAGCATGTGATAAATCAATATATACTTTTTATAATTTTGCTACTAAAGTGTTACTACTTTATTGATTAATAATGACTGCTCTGAGCTAATTCAGCCCTCAGTCCTTTGTGCATGGACTAATTTCAGGTGAAACACAGGGCTGTGACAGAGGCATGGCTTATGTGACGTCTGCATGATCATCAGAAACATATTCAACAAGTTTTCTCCCACCTTAGAAAACAGAAGCATAGAAAGCAGGAGAGGTGCACCATTTCACTTCAAATGTCTCAGAACAGATCAACTCCCACAGAGCTCTAAGAGAACAGCACAGGTAAGAGTCTCTTCATTTGACAATTTTATTCAAATTAAGTAGAAAAAATAACCTCTTGGGGAAAGCAGACTCTTTGTTTAACTCTCCTGTGGCTCTGCATCCTGCCACAGAGCCATGGGAAACAGCAGAGGGTGAGCCGTTTTGCCCAAAGCCATTTTGAAAGATGTGGGAACAGAAATCACTGCTGTTTCTACCTATGACTAATTTTTTCTTTCTTTTTTCAATGTACATTAAATTTATAACCTGCTCTTCAAACATGACTAAGTTAAAGTGTATTTGGATGGAAAAAGAAATAAATTAAGGTCATTATTTGGCTTTGACCCTGTGTTTAATTCACATTTTTAATCATCTCAAGTTCTAAATAATCTTTGCTGTATTCTGTAGACCTTCTGTCATCAGCTCAAATAAGACCGTTACAGTCTCTACAGCTTTGAGCTCATTCTCACTCTTTTCAGAAATGCAAAGCAGAGGTGAGTCTTGGAATGCATCCCATGTGCTGTTTGAATAGTAATAAATGATAACAACAGCTCAGAAGATAATGGTCTTAAATACACTATTCATGTTTTAAAACAATATTTACCCTGAAGGAATGTCACAGTCAGTAAACAGCAGAACTGGTTCTTTAATTATTGGCAAAATCAGAAAAGATGATGTTTATCCTGTGATATCTCTAACAAATGTGCTGCACTAATATTCCTTGGAGCATAGAAAATGGACAGTGAACCAACACTGTAATTACACAACTATAAACTAGTCCATCTGTTGCTCTGCATACTCTGTTAGCCCCATTTTCACCCTGTTCTTCAATGGTGCGGACCAAAGACCACCACAGAGAAAGTATGATTTGCATGGTTTTCTATGCACAGCACCTTCTACATTAAAAACAAATTAGACTTTGAGATACTGGACATTTTAATTAATCAAATCTTCCACCTTCCTCTTCTCTAATGTGGAGAACAGGAGGAAGGCACAGACCTGAATAAATCTCTCGCTCCAGCTCCAACTCCCCTTAAGTTCCAGTAGGGGGCATGAGTCTAAAACCTGGGGTCCAGTGGGGGGGGGCTGTAACACCATGGTTTCATTATAAAAATTCTCCTCCTTTGGCCACACCTTCAGCACCAACCCCTCCCCTCTCCGTCTGCTTTATGATAGGAAGAAAGCAGCTGTGTGTTGGAGTGTGCAGGAGAATCAGAAAAAATACACACAACACAGACATTAAAGTAAAATTCCTGCTGTCACTCTGCATTCACCCTGCTCTTTAAATGGTCAGGACCCACACAGAGCAGGTGTGATGTGGTGGTGGATCATTCTCAGTGCTGCAGTGATGTGACACTGATGTGGTGGTGGTGTGTTAGTGTGTGTTGTGCTGGTGTGAGTGGATCAGACACAGCAGTGTTGCTCCAGGGTAGTTAAGCAGTGAACTGTTGAGGGAAGATAAAGTCCTGTTCTTTTCCTCCCCCTGCCTTTTTACAGCTTTTCCAGATGATTGAACCAGCCACACATTTCTACTGTGGGTGTGTCTGGGAGGGGGGGGGGGGTTCTTACCAGCCCTTCAAAGGAACACTATATAGTATTTCTATTTTAAAATTACAGCTTCTAAATGATTGTGATGTTCAACTGAGCTGTAACTGGGAGAATAAAGCCTCTGTGGTGGCTACGCCAGGTCCTCGGCTGGTTACTGCACTAAGCAACTTCTGAAAACGCTTCAAGGCACAAATCTCACGATAGGGAGAGAGAGAGAGAGAGAGAGAGAGAGAGAGAAAGAGAGAGGCTATACAAGAGTTAATAATGGACTGAATTTACACAGTAGAGTGAGCTGAAGTAGACCTGAGGACACAAGTTGGAGCAGTAGGTGTTTGTTGCCCTGTTTTCATATGTTGTGGAGCTAGTTATTGATTGTTTTGTTGATGAACGTGTTATAATCAGTTTGTGAGAGTCACTGAGCCGTGAGCCAGGGTTTGCAGCTGCTAACCTTAACCAGATTAGCTCAGTTTTTAGCATTGGGCATAGATTCTGGTAATAAACGTTTTACTGTGGGTTGCTGTGGTTATAACGGCTAGTGTTCCACCAAAGGTTGTAATAACACGGTCCAGTGTGTATTGTGAGTGTGATACATGGGTTTTATCATGGAGAGAGAGAAAGAGAGAGAGAGAGAGACAGAGAGAGAGAGAGAGAGAGAGAGAGGGTGATGGGTGTATGAGGAGAGTACTGTAAATAGGAATTACACTCATCAGCAGGTAGGAGGTGCTGAGGAGACAAAAAACCCAATTCTTACACTGTATTTATTTAAAGCAAAACATACATTTTTAATTCTTGTTTCAGGGTAAAAATCATGTGAGAAAAAAAGAAGAATTTTTCAGAAAGTGTATTTAAAAGATCTGTCTGTGTGTGTTTCAGAATTGTGTGTGTGTGTGTGTGTGTGTGTAAGAGAGAGCTGAGGGAGGCTGGAGGCTGTATAGAAGTACAGCTCGTTTTCAAGCTGGAGACATAGTAGTGGAGAATGAAGACTAAGATCATCATCTGCTTTGTGGTCCTCGTGTCTGTGTTCATCATTGAGAGGGAGAACAATTTCATCTCCAAGTAAGTCCTATCCATTTAAGTATTTATGTTCATGCTGTCTACCAATGAACATGTGAAGCCAATAAAAAGGTTGTAAAATGTAGTGGATAACAGCATCAAATGCATTTAAAGAAATATTATGCTGTAGCAATAAGAATCCTTGGACAAGACTCCCAATGCTGCATTAGACCTGACCACTCAGGCAACAGCTTAATGTCTGTTAATGAGGACAGACCTATGTTTCATAGCTCCTCAGGTTCTCACAGGCTTTTTCTAAGTGTTTAAATGGAGCAAGAATAAATTAGCCCCTCTCCAGTAAAAATCTGCAGTGCTGTTGGGGTTTTAAACCCTGTGTGCACTCTCTGTCCTCTCTGCGAGACACTCTTAAAGGGGATAAGATAGGCAGACTACTGTATGTAATAGAACTACAATTGGTCAGTGGAGCTGAGAGAATGGACAATGAGTGAAGATACAAGTAAGGTGTTCCTAACGGTCATCCCACTGACACTGACCTAGTTCTTATTAGTTTGTCTAGAAGTTCAATTATTAATTAAAGTTCATTTGACTTCCTCCATCCATAATATCCATTATCTGTGTCAGATGAATTATGTGTTCATTGGTTAATATTAATTGATATCACAATAAGGGTGGCACGGTGGTGCAGCAGGTAGTGTCGCAGTCACACAGCTCCAGGGGCCTGGAGGTTGTGGGTTCGATTCCCGCTCCAGGTGACTGTCTGTGAGGAGTTGGTGTGTTCTCCCTGTGTCTGCGTGGGTTTCTTCCTCCCACAGTCCAAAAATACACGTTGCAGGTGGATTGGCGACTCAAAAAGTGTCTGTAGGTGTGAGTGAATGTGTATGTGTCTGTGTTGCCCTGTGAAGGACTGGCGCCCCCTCCAGGGTGTATTCCTGCCTTGTGCCCAATGATTCCAGGTAGGCTCTGGACCCCCCGCAACCCTAAATTGGATAAGCGGTTACAGATAATGAATGAATGATATCGCAATATATTTCTTAATTTCAGTCGATTATTCCTATACTGTATATCGATATGAACAATAAAAAAGCCACAGAAAAACTGCCAAGAACTGAAAGCAACACAACATCAAACATCTACCTCTTATATATATATATAATTATTGTCCAGCCTTAGATTATATAAGAATATAGAATAGAATATAGAATAGCATAGAATATGCTGGGATTTAAGAAATTTTATAATATAAATGAAGAATTCAGAGTATACTTTGCTGTAGTTTGACAATTCTCTGTCTTTTTAAGGGTCTCTGATAAGCTATTAATGAAGCCTCGGACCCCCCCTGAGGCAGGTGGACACTGGATGAACGTCAGACAGAATGGCTCCATCATGACAGTCTCATACCCTTCTGAACCTTTTCGTCGAAACTTCACTTGGAAATCGAAAAGCATGCACAAACCTGGCAAAGGTGAACTGCCTGCTTCTAGATCCAGTGGGAGAAAACACATCCTTCTCTTGGCCACCACTCGCACAGGCTCATCTTTTGTGGGAGAGTCCTTTAACCAGCAGGGGGCGAACGTGTTCTACCTGTTCGAGCCCCTGTGGCACGTCAAACAAGCGCTAAACCTGCAAGATGTCAGTACAAATTATACAGTTTTATCTACAGCCTATCGGGAAGTCCTCCAGCAACTTCTTCTGTGTGATTTTTCACTCTTAGAAAGCTTCATGAAGCCCCAGCCACAAGACCATGTTGCAGCTTTCCTTTTCTGTCGGGAATGCAGTCGATCTCTTTGTGAAAATCCCGTCTGCACACCGTATGTCAAGGAAGTGGTAGAGAACTTCCACTGTCGAAACCGCCGATGTGCTCCACTAAACCTTACTCTGACCTCACAGTACTGCCTTCAGACGCAGTACACGGCCATCAAGTCTGTCCGTGTTCAGAAATTAGAGACACTTCGCCCCCTAGTGGAAGATCCTCGCCTGGACATGAGGTTCATCCAGCTAGTCCGGGACCCACGGGCAATGCTAGCTTCCAGGATGGTGGCTTTTCCAAGCGAATACAAGAACTGGAGAATATGGGCAAAGACCAGCACAATTCCTGATGATGACAACAACTATGAAATTAGGAAGCTCAAAGAACACTGTGACAACATCCGCATGTCTGCAGAAACAGGCCTTGAATGCCCCGCCTGGCTTTACGGACGCTACATGCTAGTGCGCTATGAGGACGTTGCTCGGTTTCCCATGCGGAAAGCTGCCGAGATTTATCAGTTCACTGGGATCCCCTTCCATTCTCGGGTAAAGGACTGGATCCTAAACAACACTCATTCAACCAGTGAATTTGACAGTATCTACTCCACCAAGAAGAACTCCTCCCAACAAATGGATAAGTGGAGGGTTACTATGTCCTTTAAATTAGCCCAGGTGGTGCAGAAGGTGTGCAGTCCTGCCATGACTCTGTTTGGCTACAAGTTTGTAGAAAACGAAGCAACGCTGAGAAACCTGTCCGTCAGTTTGACTGAAGAAAGGACTTTTCTATAATCAGATTAGGTTTCATATTTTTTATTCCAAAATTAAAAAAAATAGACTGGCCTTTACTTATGCTTTAATTGGGCTGCAGAGTGGTTTGGTGGTGGGCATGTTCACCTCTCAGCACTGGGATCTTGGGTTCTTGGGTAGGTGGAGTTTCCATGCTCTCACCATGTCTGTGTGGATTTCTTCTGGGGTCCCATGTTTTTTGGACCATGGGACAATGGGTTAGGTGAATTGGCTTCTTCATTAACTGTGCTGGTGTTTGGCTGCATCTCTCACCAGCGTGTGTGTGGATTGAATGGTGTTGATTGTAAAGCATCCTTGGGTTTCTAGAAAGGCGCTATATAAGTACAACGTAATAATTCACTGGATCAGGGACTCTCCTAATCAACTGCCCAAATAGGACATGAACATTTCTCAGGTTATTTTAAAAATACAGGTGACCCATTCAAGCGAAATGAAATGTATGAATATGAAAACTGTGCATAAGGAACAAAGAACTGCCTCCTATGACATTTGGACAAAATCGATAATCAACACCAGCCTTGTCTAGTCAAAGTATTTAATGTGGATTTGGACAATAAAGTCTTGTAAATACAGGGAAAATGACAGCCGCTTGTTCACTTTTTTACATGATGAGCACTTTTCTGTGTAAATATGTTGACATGGCACATTCTTTTCGGCTATTGCAGTCCAAAGTTTTCAAACTCATCTCTTGCTTGTTAGCAGTCTCTGAGAAGAAGGCAGATAGTGTTACTATAGTGTATTATAGTTCACATTTCAAATGCTTGGTGTCAGTATTACAGATGTACTTTTCATTTTTAAAAGAAACAAAATGTAAGCCAACCCCTGGATCAATGCAGACAAGCCTCGTGTCCTACGTCAAGCATTAGATCAACACAGACAGTTCTCAAGATGAATCCTATGGTGATGCAAGCAAGTCTCAAGCTGAGTCCTGAGTCAATACAGGAAGATTGAAATCAACTCAGGCCTAGCCTTGAGATTAACTGTTGCTGTTAGAGAGATAAGGCAGAGATCTAAAAAAAAAGGGCTGGGACTGGATTGGCTCGTGTGCAAAATCACTACTCAAAATGGTTAGCTCACATTGGGAGGAGATTTTCATATACCATGCCATGAACAGGTAATGCTCTTCCTAGTGCAAACCTGTTTTTTCTCAGACATACCACTACACCTTTAAAAGATGCATAGCTTCTGAATGTAAACAAAATGTAAACATATATATGTGTATGTGTGCACACGCACAATTATATTGGATATATCTGACAATTATATAATTAGAAACAATTTTATCCAAAACTGAGTTTTCATTCATTCATTATCTGTAACCCTTATCCAGTTCAGAGTCGCGGTGGGTCCAGAGCCTACCTGGAATCATTGGGCACAAGGCAGGAATGCACCCTAGAGGGGGCGCCAGTCCTTCACAGGGCAACACACACACATTCACTCACACCTACGGACACTTTTTGAGTTGCCAATCCACCTACCAACATGTGTTTTTGGACTGTGCGAGGAAACCGGAGCACCCGGAGGAAACCGGAGCACCTGGAGGAAACCTACGCGGACACAGGGAGAACACACCAACTCCTCACAGAGGTCCCTGGAGCTGTGTGACTGCAACACTACCTGCTGCGCCACCGTGCCGCAAAATTGAGTTTTGGTTTAGACAATTTAAAGTTGGTAAATGTGATGTCAGTATTCATGAAAGTAGTATATTAATATTACATTTCTATATCCTATAGATAGATGTATAAACATTTAAAATATATATATACACATGCAGGTAACAGTGACCATAAAATGACAAAAGAGAAGAGTATGTTTTAATTTTGAATTACATTTATGTGTTATACAAAGATTCTTAAAAATCATTATATACTTATCACAACAATGTATTTAAATAATTAATAAAATAAATGTTAGCAAAACTAAAAATGTCTCTCCCTATGTGGCCCACTGACACATGGTACAATAAAACTGCAGCCCTGGTCACCAACATGATTACCTTCCTCTGACCAGAAGGACTCCTCCCAATGTGAAGCTCCACCTTATTCCACATCAAATACAGCATGCGGCCTGACGGCAGAGTGGACATTTCTGTTCTGAGAACATTGACTGTTATTTTCTATTAATTTTTATAACAAACATGTTTTTTGCTGTTGCTGTTCTCAGAATGTTCTTCTTACAGGTAGGATATATTTCTCTAAAAATATTTTTTAAATGTTTTAATGATAAAGCACATTCTAACATTTTTACATTTTCAGCTGGAATTTGTTGTTTTCTTTCCTAAATGATATTCTAAGTAAATATAACATTCCCTAAAAATATTCTAAAAATGTTTTAGTGAGAACACTGGCAGGACATTGTCCTTGCATTATTAAAACAGCTGAAAGATTTTTGAATGTTGCCAAAATGTTCTTTATGTAAAGGTTAACATGCTTTTAAACCACTGTAAAAGTTGTGTTAACATTCTTAAAATGTCAGAACATTAAACGTTTTACGTATGTTAGTGCATAGAATATAGTGGTACATATTTTTAAACAGTAAATAATTATTCATCAGGATGTGTCTGATTTGCTCAATGTATTATACAAGTCTGTGACTGGACCTCAGTTACATACAGCACTGTTTTATCCATCACTTGTTCATAGGGAAATGTAAGTATTTCTAAATAAATGACTGTTTCCCTGTGAAACCCTGTTTCATTATCAGGTCTATATTTCTTCTCTTTAATAAAATATGATTGTACTTGTATTTAGTAAAGCAAAAAACACCACATTCAAAAATGTACTATGGCAAGTTCCTGTCATGATTACAGTTTCCTCATGTAAACAAGTCGCCTGAATGTCATTTCAGTAATGTCTTATTATTATTATTATTATTGCTATAGTTAAAAACTGTTTTAACTTGCTGTAGTGATATAAACATATGAACATAAGGCAGGTCAGGACAGTGTATGATCATGTTATTGTCAAAACAAACGACAAAACTGAAAACTACACTGAAATGATATTCAAACCACTCGTTTACAGAATAAAACGTGTGATTATGACAAGAGTTTACATTTCATCTGTGATGTTTTTAATGTTACTAAAAACAAGCATCTTTACATTTTATTAACCAGCAGTTTTATACTTGATAAAGGAACAGGTTGTTTATATAGAAATCTATATTAAATTATTTATTAAATTATTATGATTTATGAAATATATATTATATTTTAAGTTAACTATGAATGACCTTGTCCGTGAAATGGATTAAGCGGCAAAGATTATATATATATATATATATATATATATATATATATATATATATATATATAATTATACAAAAATAGCCCCAGCCCTCCCCTTCTTTACACCCTACCTCCCCCCAATCCAGCACATACACACTAGCAGATGTTTCAACAGATAACCCCTGCCTTTAGATACCAACCAACCAACCCCACCCACATATTTATATTTAGTTTTGTGATAAAAGAAAGTTATTTAGAATTTAAGAACAGACTTGTATAGTTCTATTATAAACATTCAATTATTTATATCTTCCACCCAAACCCATCCTATATATTTATTTTTAATTTTGTGATAAAAAATGTTTATGTAGCATTTAAGAATATATATGATTCTGATTTAAAAACATTAATTTAATTATGTCTCCTCCCCTCAAGCACATACAAAAATACATTTCATTAGATTATAACCACCCAGCCCCACCCCACATATTTTTAATTTTGTGATATATCTAATTAACTGCTTTTAAATCTGAACTATTTTATCTCATCCCCTCATACACACACCCTCTTATTTCAATAGATTATGACCACCCGACCTCACCCTACACATGTTTAATTGTATTTTTGTTATAAAATAATTTATTTAAAAGTATTCATTTATCTCCTCCCCCTCCAACCCTCTCACACACACACCTCCCAACCATCCGACCTCACACCCAACATCTGTTCTGTGAAAATTACTCAGCATTTAAGAACAGACTTATTTTTAAATGTTTTATTTATAATATTTACTATTTTAGTATTATCAACAGTTGCGTTTTTTTTTATTCATACCAATAACAAGAATTGCTCCACTCCTCCAGGCCTTGTCACTGTGAAGAAGAGTGTTAGTGTTTACAAGACAAGACAAGAATATGAATCCATCAAATTAAAAAAAATCCTGAGACAACAGCCTGAACACAGCTCCATCCTGAACACAACATAATTTGCCTCTTTCAGCAGGTAAAATCAGACATTTTCACCAAGAAAATACTTTTAATTTAGGATAATAATTATTTATTTATTTTTATTATTATTTAATTAGGTTAAGAAAAAGATCGACTATGAGACAAACTTCTGATCCTATCCAAGACTAAGTCCTTTCAGTAAGTAAACATATAATGAGATTTCTATACTTTTATACATATTTATTCATCCTAAATGTATATTTTGTTCCTCTTTAGATTTCAGACACATCTCCCTTTAGGAAACATTCTGACACTAAGAGGATGATACTCTCTACAATTACTAGTATCTGTGAAGAGCCGTCGATTTGTGACTTGAGAATGTAATTCTTTTTTTTAATTATTTTTATTATTTATGTTTTATCCTCATTTACAAAACGTATGCAACTGTTTTTTATTTATAGTATTAGTCATGAATCAAACGCCCCAACAGAAAGCTTTTAAATAATGAAGTTAAGAAGTCTAACATCAGTCCTTTTTCAAATAATATAATTAGCACTCACAATCAGATAATCTGTGAACTGGATCAAAGTCTATCAAGATTACAAAACTACTCTAAACAAACACAATACATGTACAACTCTGAATCCATTTCTATTAGATGCTGTGACCCAAACTAATACCAGGTTGTCAGAACCTCATAAACAGAGCTCAAACGTTGAATCTGTAACATCTAACAATAACCTAGAAATTACACCTGAATCTTTGCCTGATGTTTTCAGTCAACTAAACCTAAGTATGTCAAGGTTACAAAACAGTCTGCTAGATCCAACTATTCAGTTGAACCCTTTTCTATTAGATGTTGTGAACCAACTTAATGACAGTTTGTCAGTTCCCAACGAACACACATCGAATATAGAGGTTATACCATCTCCTAACAGTACTCTAGAAAATGTACAGTCTCAGGATTTATTCTTCAAACTAAACCAAAGTCTTTTGAGATTAAACGACAATTTTAACAGTTTAAGTCAAGTCTCACAAACTTCAACAACCAGTCCTGACCATGATGAATGCAATTCTTTTATGCATGATAATGAACCAAATTACGACCCAACATCTAATGCTGAAAGAGAGGAGTATCTGAGTAACTTTTCTCCTCCTCCACCTAAAAATGACGGTGCACAAATCGAGAGTGGTATTGACCCAAATATCATTATAAATCGCTTAGACAAATTCAATACCATAGAAATTAGAAGAAGAGTAAACTTTTCCTCGCTAGGCAATGTTGAAAGTTTTGCTGAATTTTACAATTATGTTCTTGAGATTTTGAATTATATGCTCAATGTTGCTAATGATGAAGTGGGACAAAGTGATGTTGTACACATTGAAATTCAAGGTGATTCGCTCAATGTTTCGTCGCGTGTTCAGTTAAATGACGGGTTTATAGAACTGAATTCCTTTCTGTCATTGCTTGAAAATGCAATTCAGAGCAAATTTGAAATACTTTCCAATGAAACTTTACAGCTGGTCATTCGAATTGTGCACGCCCCTCAGGGTGGTGGTGGAGGTAAAAAGCTTTCAAGTATCTTCAACTCAGAATTTGTTCAGAAAAAACTGAGACATCTGTATGTTTTTCATAACAAAGACAACCTCTGTTTTGCTTTAAGCGTTTCCCAAATATTGAATCCTCATAAAAACATTTATCAAGTAGAAAAAATAGCGAGGCAGTTGCAACATGATGTAGGATTATCCACAAAAGAAATGGTTAGCTTTGCTCACATTGCACGCTTTGAACACCATTTGAACTGTAAAATCATAGTGTTTTACAGAAGTGATGACAAAAAGGGGTACGCTATGTTTCAGAACACCAAGATGCCCCATGACAAAACCATTTACTTGTTCTTGCATGAAAACCATTATTACGGAGTGAAAAATCTTAAAGGGGTGTTAGGTACATCCCATGTCTGCCCTTACTGTTCCGCAGGGGTCAACAATATGAAACATCACAAATGTGATTTCCATTGCAACGTATGTCTTGACAAAGACTGTCCTAAACAGCCTAAAAAGACCGTACAATGCAAAGATTGTCTAAGGATTTGTAGATCGCAGTATTGTTATGATAAACACAAAGCAGCGATCAATTCAGACGTAGATCAAACTTTATGCAAAACTAGATTCTACTGTCCTAAATGTAACACAGTGCAGGATCGGGGTAACAAGTCCAAAAAGCATCAGTGTCAAGTGAGTCTCTGTAAAAACTGCGGTACCAAAGTGGATTCAGAGATTATACATGAATGTTTTATGGAACCTTTAAAAAGAGAACTTTCGGATGACAGGTTCATCTTTTATGATATTGAGGCCAGTCAACAGACAGATTACCACGTCGCTAATTATATATGCTGCATTGATTTTGAAGGTAATGAGTGGACAGCCGAAGGGGACAAATGTGTAGATGCATTCTTTAAGAGGTTTCGTAGGGTGAAGTACAAAGGCTATACTTTCATAGCGCACAATGCTAGAGGGTATGATTCATACCTTTTGTTGAACCATTTGGTAAAAGAAGGCATCACACCTAGCATCATAGCACAAGGGGGTAAAATACTGTGTTTTGAGGATTATACGTATAAGCAGAGATTCATCGATAGTCTCTCTTTTCTTCCTATGAGACTGAGCGCTATTCCACAGGCTATGGGGTTCACAACAGATAAAAAAGGGTATTTTCCACATTTATGGAATACCCCGGAAAATCAGAATTATGTAGGACCTTATCCTCAGCCTGTGTTCTATGGGGTAAACACCATGATGGCTAAAGAAAGAGATGAGTTTTTTGACTGGTACAATACACTCGCAGGAAAGACCTTTGACTTCAAGAAGCAGATGTCTGAATACTGTAAAAATGATGTTCACGTTCTGAGAAAGGGTTGTTTGGCTTTTAGGAGTGAGATACTGAACAGCACAGGAGTTGATCCATTCAAATGCATCACAATTGCTAGTGTCTGTTTGAAAATATTCAGAACCAACTTTCTGCCTAAAAACTGTTTAGCTATCCCACGTTTAGATAATTACATCGACAGTCAGAAATCATTCTCAACACCCTCCATACAGTGGCTCGAGTACATCTCTGACAGAGATAAGATCCCCATCCGACATGCCCTCAACGAAGGTGAAGTCAAATTCGGAAACTACTTTGTGGATGGTTATTGCGAAGATGGTGGTGTACGAAAGGCTTTTGAGTTTTTAGGATGTTTTTATCACGGCTGTGATGAGTGCTTCCCTTCAAACTTAACACATCCTCTAAGTAAGAATTCACAATCCTTTGGGGATGTTTATCAACATTCCTTGGATAAAATTCGGATTTTGCAAAAAACATATAATCTGCACGTTACTGTAATGTGGGAGCATACCTGGAATGAAATGAAAAGGTCAAACCAGGATGTTAAATTGTTTCTGGAACACTTTGACTTTCCTGAGCGCTTGAAACCACGAGATGCTCTGTTCGGTGGTCGAACAAACGCTTTGCATCTCCATTATGTGGCTCAGCCCGGTGAAAGAATCGATTACTACGATTTCACGTCACTCTATCCATATGTGAATAAAACAAAGAGGTACCCTGTGGGTCACCCCACTATCATCTTTCGGAATTTCGAACCATTGGAAAATTATTTTGGTATCATTAGAGCAAAAGTTCTCCCCCCTAGAGGTTTGTGGGCCCCTGTTCTCCCTTATAGGGTGAAAAACAAACTCTTGTTTCCATTGTGTCGAATGTGTGCTGAACTACAAATGCAAAGTTGTAGCCACACGGATGAGCAGAGGGCGCTGACAGGTAGCTGGTGTACCGTTGAGATGATGAAAGCCCTCGAGAAGGGTTACAGAGTGTTGAAGGTGTTTGAAATATGGCACTTCCCTAATCATTCAGATGAATTGTTTGCAGATTACATCAACATGTTTCTGAAGACAAAACAGGAGAGCTCAGGTTATCCTTCCTGGGTAGTTGATGAGTCCAATAAAAAAGAGTACATTCAAAAGTATGAGGAGAATGAAGGGATCAAACTAGATGAATCTCGCATAGTTGCTAATCCTGCCAAGAGATCTGTGGCTAAACTGGCTTTGAATTCTTTGTGGGGTAAGATGTGTCAGAAATCTGACAGGTCAAAAACTTCCCTGATCAAAAACCCCAGCGAGTTTTTACAATTCATGTTCTCAGATATGTATAATGTAAGTAATTTCTCTTTTCTGAATGAGGAGGTGGCAATGGTGCAGTGGCGGTACGTAGACGATAGGTGTCTCAATCCAGGCAATGCTAATGTTTTTATAGGTATATTCACTACAGCCTATGCTAGACTTGAATTGTACAATCTGATAGATCGACTACAGCAGAGGTGTTTGTACACGGATACAGACAGCGTCATCTTCAAAAGTAAAGAAGGTGACTGGATGCCGTCTCTAGGTGATTACTTAGGAGGTCTTAAGAATGAACTGGATACAGGTGATCAAATAGTAGAATTTGTCAGCGGGGGTCCAAAAACCTATGGTTATCGAACTCTCAAAGGTAAAACTACGATGAAAGTTAAGGGGATTACTTTAAACTACACCAATGGTGAAATTGTGAACTTGAAATCCTTGACAGAACTGGTTGATGAACATGTGAAAAACCCTAATCATGCCAGAGAACTAATGACCACCCACAGTCAAATTGTGAGAGATAAAAGAGGCTTTCACTTGAAAATCAAAGCACAGATGAAAAGATTCAGAGTTGTGTACGATAAACGTGTTCTATTACCTGATTTTACAACTTTACCTTACGGTTATTAAATAACTTACTCCAATTAAAAAAAAAACACACATTATACCTAAGGGGTTTAATTGTAGACTTCAACTAACTTTTTTCTTGTATTGTGTATGGACCTAGCAATAGTGGAAAATATTTTTGTATCAAAATGTTACTGGAAAATTGTGTGGATACCGTGTCAAATATATTTTATGTGTTATATGTGCCGACAGCCTGTCTATGATGAACTGTTGGACAAAATAAACATACCTTGAACAAAACGGATTCCTGACTCTGTGTGAACTATTTCCACAACACAAAACAAACATATTGGTGGTTGATGATTTGATGGAAATGGCTAGCAATAATGAAGAAGTAGAAAAAGCTTTTACAAAATATACACTGCATAGAAAACTGAGCATCATCAATTTGGTTCGAAATCATTTTTTTCAAAATGAGAAATAGCAGAACCAGCCATCGAGCAACCACATTGGTTAAAATCATGGTCGCATCAAAAATAACCTGTACATTTATAGGATGAAACTGTTTGGTTAATGAAAGCAGCTTCATTCTAACCTGGCGCTCTTATAGCAACATGAGTGCAATCAATTGCTCCAATTACATTTGGGAAACCAGCCAGTGCCGCAAATTGCGCTTTGATGTCAGCCTGTTCATCCATGGTGTATGGAAATTTGATGTACCAACTTGTGATTATGGCAGCTTTATTATACCGATCTGATTATGGCAGCTATTATGTTATTATGGAGTTTAAGGATGGTTGAGGTATTCCTGACCTGTCCAGTAATTCTCTCTGAAAGCTACCAGTCACCAGGGATCCAAGGGTTGTTAGCACCTGTAAGTGGACGTGTATTGCCTGATCCCGTAATGTTGGTCTCTCTTAATCTGTGCCCAACTCAGCACACAGCTCCATGAGGATGGCTCTTGGAAACCTAAATTGGCTCATTTACCAGTCATCGTTTTCAAAAAAATAATTAATGAATAAATATTTTAAAAAAAGGAAAAACACACAAACCATTATCTCTGAGAACATGTATTTGTCGGTTGACTAGTTTCGAGTGAAACCTAAAGCTAAAAACACCATTATGACAAAGTTCATCACTCTTTTCTGCCAGCTGTTTACGTTCATAGTTATCAACAACAAAATTACCAGCCCATAACATTTCCCTCTCTCTTTATTATGGAATTTAATATGTTGCTGCATTAATAATAATAATAATAATAATAAAAATAATAATAATAAGCTTTATATATAGCACCTTGAGATTTTAAAAATTGAGATTAAATACAGAAATAAAATTGAAATTAACTACAGAGTGAATTACACTAGTTAGTGTAAAAATAACACTACATATAGTACATATAAAGAAGATACAGCAAGGATTGAAACTTTAAATAAATTGTGTGTATAAACAAGTGTTAATCTTCCTTCGTTAATCTTGATTTATGCCATATGTACTGATGCATGAGGATGGTTTGCGCATTTACTTGCAATATACTTGCAAATCTCTGCACTTTTGTGCTTCAAAGATTGGCTGATGACACTGTGGCACTGAGAGGTTTTTATGGTCGTGGAGAGCAGCTGCGCAGTGCACACCACCTCTAAATATATTCCTGCAGCTATGTTTGTAGATTATTTAACAACAGTCCAACCATGAGAAGAACCGTCACAGGCAAGTATTTCTTTATAAATCACAGTCTTTGTGTGAGATGTTGCACCCACACATTTCGGGCATGTTTTTTATGCGCATGCACTCTGCGGCCCCTGGTCTTTCAGCTGAAATACTGGATATGGTGTTGTAGGTTCACCCTACAGAGAAACAAACGGACATGGCACGACACAATGAAAGACAAACACAGAAAATATGAATGTTTCATTATAATATTCCAATAAAGTGTATCTCCGTGTGGGTTTCCTCTGGGTGCTCCGGTTTCCTCCCACAGCCCAAAAACACACATTGGTAGGTGGATTGGCGACTCAAAAGTGTCTGTACGTGTGAGTGTATGAGTGAATGTGTGTGTGTGTGTGTGATTGTTGCCCTGTGAAGGACTGGTGCCCCCTCCAGGGTGTATTCCTGCCTTGCGCCCAATGATTCCAGGTAGGCTCTGGCCCCACCGCGACCCTGAACTGGATAAGGGTTACAGATAATGAATGAATGAATGAATGAATAAAGTGTATCAGTGAAAATGGAGTAAATAGCTAGAATAGGATAATAATTGAAAACAAATAAATAAATAAAGCATATACTAAAAATATTAATCCGTGTGACCGATCATGCCAATATTTATTAACTGTACGTGGCCAAAAATATATTTAGAATTATAAAATACTTAATGTCAGTCCATCAGTTTCAACAGCAACTCTGGGGAATTTGTTGGCTCCACTGTGTTTAGCCATTTTAACAAGCCACAGTGTAATGTTCCACTTGCCCCAGGGAACCTTATAAATAAGGGTTCATTCATGAACGTTTTCAGTGGTCAATCCCTCTGCAAACTCTCTAAGCCACCATGCAAATCTTCATGATCATGAATACACTAACAATACACGCAGTGAGTATAGAATACACCCAATGCACAAATCCTTTACCAAAATTACAACCACCAAGTCAGACCCATAAAATTGAGAGTTTCTCAAATACCTCCTTTCCCTTTGTTGAAAAATGAATATAAATATTTACTAAGGACAGTTAGGGACCCCAAAGTGTGTGTGTATCCGTGTGCAATATCTCCCTCTCTCATGCTGCATCTTACTCTGGCAGGTCACATGATGGAATTATACAAACTCCTATTGCAGCGCTGTGCAAAATGCAAATAATTTAACACAATACTGAAATGAAAAATACCCAAATAATATTTCAAAGTCAAACCAAATCAGTAAAGTGGTGTAAAACTAACACACACATTAACTGTCAACAGCTCAGTAAAATGATCAAGTTAAAAAGAGCATCTCAGTGCAGCTGAGTCTTGCAGAAGTAAGTGGTTCATCATTTAGTGAAAAACTGCATGGGCGAAAAATTTACACAGTAAAAAATCATGTTTCTCAATGTAAAATATCAACCTATGAATTTCTTGAGATGTCCCTATAATGCCAGGGACAAGGCCAAAAACCTATATTGACTGGCTGTGGTCTTCAGGCCCTGAAATAGGCACTGCATTAAAAACAAACAGTTCTGTAGTGGAAATCATTGCATGGGCTCAAACTCTTTACAAAGTTGAGCAGCTTAAATATTGTATCGCACAAAAATGGGAAACCATTTCGCTTTCAAAACCACAGCAATTGTTATTTTTGTTAAAAACAAGAGCCAATTAATTATTTGGTAAACCCCAGTCCCAACTGTGTGGAACATGTTTGATCACTCGTATCAAATAAAAAGTAAAAAAATTAAATCCACCAAACCATAATAGACGTTTCTCATTTTAAACAACTTCATATGTTGATTTTGTCTCATGCGAAGTTATTGTTTTATTTGCTTTTATTTACATTTTGCATAGCGTCACAACTTTTTCTGGAAAAAGGGTGTGTATTTCTTTTTTAATATAATAATCATCTACATTTATTTAAGCATGTTTAAATGTAAAAAGTAATACACACTAATATTAGTTCACTCAAATTCTATGATCCATTATATGTCCAATAATTCTCTCCGAAAGCTACCAGTCGCCAGAAATCCAAGGGTTGTTAGCACCTGTAAGGAGACATGCATTGCCTGATTCTGTAACGTTGGTCTCTCTAAGTCTGTTCCCAACCCAGCACACAGTTCCATGAGGATAGCTCTTGGTGACCTAAAATTGGGCCATTAACCAGTCATCATAGTTCACAAAAAATGTATATTAACCCTGAGACATGGCCAAAGGCTTAGCCCAGCTGAACAAATGGGGTTTCATTTTGTTCTATGTTAATTTAAAAAAAAATAAATGGGGTTCCCCATGTTAATGTAGGTTTAAACCCAGGTCTCTGAGGTGGGAGACAAAGGCTTGTAGCGTGAGCAAACAAGGAACATTAGCCCAAATGTAGAACAAGACAGACCAAACGGTTATGTCAAAATAAAACAGGAAATAAAACTGTGGCTTTAATCAGGAGAGAATCCAAACTACACTCATTAACCTTTAGCATTTAACCCTTTTTTTGTTTGTTTGTTTGTTAAACAATACTTCCCACAGAGAAAAATTGCAACTTGAGAGAGAACAGTATCAAAAAGCATTTCAAAAAAGAGCTAGAAAAACAGCTCTAGAACCTTTACCAAATTTAACAGCCAACTCTTTTGGCTGTTAATATATATCCATGTATAACAAAGACAGAGTGCCTCAGCCTTCGGGAGCAGTTCTTAAATAGAGATATGAACAGGTGTTAGTGATTGACTAAATTACTTGGGAGTAGACCTTTGCCTCCCTCAAGTGGCCAAAAAAAGACTAGCAGTCAGCCCAGCCCCTATCCTAACAAGAATTATTACTGTTTTTACATTTTTTTAATGCAAAACATTGGCCTGTGTTGTCAGGATCTGTAGGCCCTTGGTGGTGTCTACAGCTAGAAAAAGTCCTAAAAAGTCCATTCAGAAAGAATTTGGAGATTGGGCAGCCAACGTTACCCAGTCATGTTCAACACAGAGCCAATCTTTTTACCCGTTTCCTTATTTTCTTCTAAAAGTCTTTAACTTTCACCTAGAGACTTCATTCATTCATTGTCTGTAACCCTTATCCAGTTCAGGGTCCGGAGCCTACCAGGAATCACAAGGCAGGAACACACCCTGGAGGGGGCCCCAGTCCTTCACAGGACAACACTCACTCACACCTACAGACCATTTTGAGTCTCCAATCCACCTATGTGTGTTTTTGGAGCGTGGGAGGAAACCCGAGCACCCGGAGGAAACCCATGCAGACACAGGGAGAACACACCACACTCCTCACAGACAGTCACCCAGAGGAAACCCACGCAGACACAGGGAGAACACACCACACTCCTCACAGACAGTCACCTGGAGGAAACCCACGCAGACACAGGGAGAATACACCACACTCCTCACAGACAGTCACCCGGAGGAAACCCATGCAGACACAGGAAGAACACACCACACTCCTCACAGACAGTCACCCGGAGCAGGAATCGAACCCACAACCTCCAATTGTGTAATGCACCAGAGATAAACAGCTTTAACACGAAAAACAAATTAAAACTTTACAACTCGACAGAACACTGGTCCCAAAGCCTGAATCACCTGATCAGAATCCTGTGTCCCTGAATAAAGAACAGAACAGAAGTGGTGTTTTTGGTTGCAGTAATTATTTATTTGTTTCAAAGTCAGGCATTAGAAGAATAATAAAAATTTATTTAATTTCATTGAACTCAGCTGTATTGGTTAAAAAAAGCCTTTAATTAAAGGAAGCATAATATTTTTACTTAAACTGAATTTTAAAGATGAACAAATGTTTTCATTAAATAAAAATAAGTATTTAACCATTAATCTATTAATACTATTCAACATTTTTAAAAAAATGCACATGTACACTTTGTATTATTAGAACCACTATTAATTTATGAATTTTTTACTTAGACATTGATTTAAGACAAAAAAAAAGCTTTCTGCATAAAACTATAGTGTAAAATTCACTGAGCATCAAACCCATGACTAAAAAACATATGTAATTCATACAGAAAAAAACACAAAAGCAAAACAAAATGCCAAGATTAAAACAGTGGCATACAACCTTTATAATATAAACTCAATGTGTAATGATTGTTGATATTTTTTCTCTTGTTTCTGAAATTAAAGTGTATTCCTGCTCCTTTTGTCCCTGTACATCAAAGTGATGCTGGGTATTAGACATTGTCCCAACATTATTTTTAGGTCATCAATTGTCATGACCCACATTAAACCAAAGAATAACATCTAGGACATACTGGGGCCACTGGAATATTCAAATTTCGAGGAGTGAATTAAAGCATGCTTTTGCCATCATGCCGCTTTAATGCATTTTACATTACTACAGTTTCACATCTGCCTTAGTTCTTTCACACCCTGCTCTGGCCACACTTCCTGTGTTTTCAGGCTTTTTTTTTTTTTAGATATAATGCATTACATAGACATTACAGAGAGACACAGATACTTTTTTTTTCTTTTTTCTTTCCATATATAGCTCCCTGCTCAACAACATAAGAGCTTTTCATTTTAAACTATATTTGTAGGGCATTTCATAAACTTAAAATATTTAATGGTGTAATTCAGAAAAGTGAATTTTAACAGAGCTTTTTTGTGTGTGATTTGTGGTGGTGAAATATTAAAAAAAAAAAAACAGATCCTGAAAACAAAGATTTCATAAATTCAGAGACACATTAACCATTCACAGCGCCCTGTTCTCACAGAGCTGTCTGACCCCCTGATATTTTACAAAACTAAAAGTCAGTCTCCATGTCCATTAACATCGGGTTCAGTAACAAAAACCTGAAAAGCACACAATGCATTAGAGTAGTGCCAAAAGGTAGTCCACCATAAATGAACTGAATTTTTATAACAACACAAAACAGTACTTAATAACACTAAGCTGTAGGGTATTCATAATGACACCCGTGAAACTGAGCTGTGACGGCAGTGTACGTCCCTAACAGAGGACAAGGGGCACTTAATTAGTTTCCACTAAGAATGAGAAGGTAATCTGGATTAACAATGATTTTAAATGTAATGAAGTAGAATTCGGATCATGGTGTAAATAGTTATTTTATTTTGACCTCACCCTTAAACGTAAGGCAGCTGTCTCCTTTATTTTTCTTTGGCCTCAGTTCAATTTCTGCATAAACCCCATCACTGGGTCCAGCTCCATCTGAGAGAGAGCAGAAGTTGTTATCATTCTAAGATATTATATTTCTTTAATCATGTTTTAATAAACTCAGTCTTAAAACACAGTTCTCAACCAGTCACACATTACAGTCCACAACTACATTTTTCAGAAACAAGACCCACTTTCCAGTGTCACATTCATGTTTTTGAAGTAACCCATATCTGTTGTTTGGTGGAGCAGCCTTTAAAAATATTGCAGTTCAAATTCTCACCATTTCCATGGCCTTTGGAGCTGCTTTTAATCTCAGAGTAAGTCACACTATTGAGTATTTCCCCTGCATCGTCTAAAAAAGAAGAGAAAATAAATCATTAGTAAGAATACAGCAGTGGAGCTGTGTTTTGCAGAAGTGCAGTTCTTACCATTTCTCTTGGACTCTTTGTTTTTAATAGTCACAACACTGGTGTAGGTTACGTCATCGGACCGAACCACAGAATCACCTACAGCAAAAATGTCAGACATTAGAGACCCACTGTGTTTTCACCTCACGAAAACTGTTTGGGTTGTTGTTTATTACTCGTAAAATGATAGTGACACACTGATTCAGTGTAGTTTCCCTACTGCATCTGTTCAAATATAATCTTTTTTTTTTTATAGAAAATAACTGAATATTTGAAATTTTACTGCCACAAAGTGCTACATCTCTGTCACTCTCTCTCTCTCTCACACACACACAAATTACACTCACATGTATAATATAGATACATGTGATGTCACAGTTGAAACAGCATTTTCAGCTCCTACAGTGAATGATAAATGTCTGAATATCGAATTTTTGTTTTTGTAAATCTGTGCAACAGCTGGCATTTTACTTTAGCAGCTGCAACACTCTCATTTTCTTACGACGGAGTTCTAGGGCCACAGCGTTGAAAAAAAAACAAGATTCCGAGATTAAAGTCAGAATTCTGAGAAAAAAAGTTGGAATAATTCTGAGAAAAACTCTGAATAATTCTGAGAAAAAATCTCTGAATAATTCGCTGCGTATAATGGAGCAGACACAGTGTAACTGGAATGCAGTGTGTTGCTTAAGTTATGCTATGGTATAGATTTCAGAAATAAACACTCTTCTCTTCCACATCAGGGCCACGGTGTGATTAGTGTTTAAACCCTGAATCAGTGCACGAACCCATGGCATGTAGTATCACGATACAATTAATGATCACGAAAATGATGGATCCAAAGCGAACAGAACTCCGGCGCCAACGAGCCTCAATCACGTTACGGCTCGGACTCGTACAAAAAACTAAAGCCTTATGCATGAATTATTTATTAAACGCATTCACACCGACATAACGCAGCCCCTGACTGAGATGCATTAAGGCTTTAGTTTTTTGTCCGAGCCGTAACACGATGGAGTCTCGTGGGCGCCGGAGTTCTACTCTGTTATACTGTGTGTGTTTTTCTCATAATTATTCCGAGTTTTTTTTCTCAGAATTATTCCGACTTTTTTTTCTTAGAATTATTCCGAGATTTTTTCTCAGAATTATTCCGACTTTTTTTTCTTAGAATTATTCCGAGATATTTTCTCAGAAAATATTTTTTTTTCTCGTAATTCTGACTTTAATCTCGGAACCTTGTTTTTTTTTTTTTTTTAACGCTGTGGCCCTAAAACTCCGTCGTAGTTTCTGCAGGAACTACACCACAATAAGGAATTTTCGGGGGTCACAATTTCTTTTGCACTGCTTTAATTCTCAAGTTGGATATGTGCAGATATAGTAAGCAGAATCTGTACTGAGTTTAAGACCTCATCCACAATAGTGTGACCAGACGTCCTCTTTTACCCGGACATGTCCTCTTTTTAGACTTTAAAAAATGTCCGGGCGGAATTACACTAACGTCCGGGGTTTTGTTTTTCTAGAGTTTACATAGAATTTCGAGAAGCGTTTCGTTCACAAACTAGTCCCGCCCTCCCCTCCTCCGTTTGGTTCGCTTGAGTGAGAAGGGGGCGTGGTGAAGTATCGTAAAATCTTCTGATTGGACGGTCTGACTGTAGCGCTACCGTTATTGGTCGATAACCTTCTCTGTAAACATTTAATTGGTCAGTCTGCACGTCAGTAGTCCTTGTTTACGTCAGGCAAAACTAATGTACCTACCCTCATCTCGAGCAGCTATGCCGAAACGTAAATGTAAGTTCTCGGATGAATTAAAAAATAAATTCCCATGTTTTAGCCTCTCGTCCACATGGATATGGTGTTGTAGATGAATAAAAACCGAGGTTTTCGAAAAGGCTCTCCAAGTATACGGTTATTTGGGATTAAAGCTCTGTGTTCAGTCGCAGTCTTCGTTGTGTTTAGATATCTCTCTGAAAAAGGTACTATGGCCCCCTACTGGACTGGAACGATAATGCAGCCATTTTCATATTCATCTGGATGGGGATATTTTATAAAACAAATGTAAATTTTTTAATCAGTTCTTAATATAAAATCTGATCCAGTCAGAACCATGAATTAAAAAAAACATTATTCCCCTCAGGACTTTAGACAGATATTTTTGGTTTACAGATACAGCAAAAGTATGCTTATGTTTTACAGGCAAATGTTTTGTTTTCAAACCTTTCTTTTTCTTGTAACAGCAGAATATGCCCAGTATGATAATGAGGAGCAAGAATACACTCAGTCCCACTGCCACTGTAACAACAGTAGATCCAGAACCAGAGGCTGGAGAAAAAGATGCATGGATTTATATTGAAATACATGTGTTTACTGTAGAAATGTTTACTGTGAGATATAAAAAATATGAAGCCATTTCTCACCTTCTTCTGTCTGTTTTCTGACTGAGATCCAGCTCTGTGGAGACTCTCCTTTCTCTGGGTGTTTACAGTGGTAGAGACCTTCATCTGACCTGGAGACTTTATGGATGGTCATCTCTCCTGTCGTCTGGTTCTGGAGGAGTGATCCGTTTTTATAGAAATCAACTGGAAGATGTGAGGACTTTGTGGAGCGAAATAAACAGCGGAGAGTCAGAGGATCTCCCTCAGTCACAGGGTGCACAGGACTCTCCAGAATCACATCACCATCTGTAGGATAACAGTGAAAAAGTGTTTTTAAACTGTTAACCACAAAATATTAAACATAAAATAAATATATACAGATATATTGTTGAGGAGAGTAATGGAGACTCACTGTACACTGTGACATTCACAGGATCACGTCCCTCTCCAGATTCAGACTGACACCAGTACACTCCAGTGTACGATGTGGAGAGGGAGCTGATGTTGCAGGTAAATCCTGTGTCTGTTGAACAATCCGACACCTCACCGCGTGTGTATCTCTCCACTCTCCATCCAGTAGAGTCTCTCTGTCCCTCACAGCTCAGTGAGAGAGAGTCAGCGCTGAAGTGTTGAGTCCTGCTGGGACTGATGATCAGAGACACTGGAGGAGATTTACCTGAAAATACACAGAAGATACACATATAACATGTTGATAAATAGTAACATAAGGCTAAACAAACACATAACACAGTTCTCCAGTTCCTCACCAGTGATCCATAGCAGGTGTGGTCTGCTGTGCTGTGTGTGATAGACCGGTTCTCCTCTCTCTGCTCCACACAAATAAACTCCTGTGTGATTTAGAGCAGCAGGACTGAGAGTGTAGGAACCTCCAGCTCTTCTGCTGTCTGACAGGAGCTCCACATAATACATGACGGTACCATGAGCATCTGTTACTGGGGTTAAACCTTGTCTGTGGGGAACAGCTCTGTACCAGCTGAATGTCCAGTCTGCAGTGGAGCCTGGAACCTCACAGCTTAGAGTCACTGAGTCTCCTTCAGTCAACCAGCTCTGTGGAGACACACTCAACACTGCGTGGACTACACCTGACAGAGACAACATGGAGGATATAACACACACAAACACGGTCATACAGAGAGAGCAGATTATTACATGCAGTAGAATTAACAATAAAATAAATGACACACTCACCTGATACAGTGAGAGTAACAGCATCACTGATCTCTGAGTTCTGATTCTCCATTTCTCCTCTGCAGGTGTATTTACTGCTGTTAGACTCTGTAACAGAGTGGATGGTGTTCTCCTGTGTTTCACTGCTCAGATACAATCCATCATCTTTAAACCAGCTGTAAGTCCACTCAGTGTCTCCTACTGCCCGTATGTCACATCTCAGTGTGACCGTCTCTCCTTTAAACACATGTGTATCAGGCTTTATGGACAATATGGCTTTAGGATTATCTGAAAATATACACATTATTATTATTGCCAATAATACAGCCCGTACTGCTCATATATGTTCAGAAATTATCAGCTTCACAGCATCATCAAAAAACTTTCCTTATCCTCTTCTTAAGTACTAAATTTTGTTCAGTGAACATAAACTGTGTGTTAAAATTTTAACATAAAATTGGCACATAATACACTGTCTGCTTTTTAAAAATCATATATAGAAACTTTTACATACATACAGAGTATCTAAAACAGTTCATTGGCATCTAGAAAACTTTTATTTCAGTTGTCTTTTATTGCTCGGCTATATTCGACACGGGCAGTAGGGGGCGACCGCGGGCTTTGTTCTTCGTAAAGCAATCTTTGGGAAAAAGCGCTTGTGTTTACTGTGAGGTTCATATCCCTATTTAGATATAAAAACAGTAAAATAGTGTTTAAATATATTTGAAAAGGTAATTGTAGAAATTGTTTATTATATTAGCATTTACTTCGATATGTGAATATTAGTTAATCGAATTTAATACTGTTAATGTTTAATTTGTGTGAACGTGTCATCGCCGCCATTTTAGATTATCCAGTGTTTCGGCAGAGTCGAGTTAATGGCGGAGGTGTCTGCAGGATACCGAGATAATATGTTACCGTGTTTAATGTGTTTCGTTTATTAAGTTTAATTCATGGATTAATTAATAATATTAATAGTTTATCATGTTGTATAAAGAAATGATGTTAAATTGTCTTTATATAGCGTTTTTCACAACAGAAGTCATCAAAAAGCAGCTTTACAGAGATTTAACCCAAACGTCCTATCAGCAAGCCAGGGGCAAGGAAAAGCTCCCCCAGCGCACCAGAAAGAAATCTTGGTAGGAACCAAGACTCATATGGGGGAACCCATCCTCCTCTGGTCAACACCCGAGAGCACAACAAAGATAAAAGTGATACAGTCGGTGAGTTATATGTAATATGAAGTGTATAAAATTAGTAAGGCGCATGTGAGAGGGAGCAATTATTTGAATTGTAAGCATATTCCAACTCATTATTCATGAATTATATATTGATATATGATATATTATATTGGTAATAGGTCATTTTATTAAAATTAGGCTAGAATAATGAACTGAATCACCCTGAAACCCTAAAATTATGATTATGATGGTGTAAATGTTATTTTCTCAGCCTCCAATAAAAGAGAAATAAACTCTTCTGTATAACATGAATGCTAATGTGATGTTTAATACTGTTTTAACTGTGTTAAAGTAAAATATCCTGCAATATTACCAGTTTAATTACAGATAAAATAATTGATAATACAAGGTAAATAGAAGATAATTTTAAGAATTAATCATTGTTATATTAGTTATGTAATTACCTCATTTTTGAGAGTAGGGCTACACACATACTCCTCCACACAGCCCTGTGAACTCACATCATTTCCGTGTCGGCTAAACTTGCTCCCACCTGCATCCCTTCTACACCCTTTTTCTTGTGTCCACACGGTTTGTCTTCATACACATTCCAAAGCTGCCCTGAACTCCTCCATTTCAACCTTTACGGGTGTGGTCCGTACTAGCAAAATGAATAAGTCCCTGATGGGAAAGTTGTGGAGGACAAACCCGCCTGGAGGAGGGAAATACACTGGGGCTCAACACTGACTATTGGAACATGGTTTTGGCTGCAGACAGGAGCAAGAAGCAGAGAAGAGTATGGTTAGTTCCAGCAGCAGCTCACTATTGGAGAGCCGAGTTAGTCCCAGTTGAGAGTGCAGAGCTCACTCTGGGGCTCATTGGACACTGCATCAGTGGCACTTTCTCTTCTACTTGCTGTCTGCAGCCAGAGCCAGGGTCCCATGGGCTGCACTGAAATTTAGGGTTCCTGCTCAGGATCTTGAAGAGCAGTGGATTTGAATGTAACCCCTGATGTTCATTCTCTCACTTTTTAAAGCAAACTTATACCCATGATTTAATGTGTCCTAATAGAATTCTTTCTTCTCCCTTAGTGAAAGTCTCACTCACCTGTGACGTTTACCCAGAGTGCATCACTGTAGTGTGTGTAGTAGACTGGGTCTCCTCTGCCAGCTCTGCACCAGTACCGACCTCCATCAGAGAGCCTAACTGACCTGATGGTGTAGTTGTAGGTGCTGCTGTTGTTCTCAGGGTTCTGTGTGTGTTTGGACCAGTAGAACGTCCATCCAGCAGACGGACCCAGACTACAGTACAGAGTCACTGTGTTTCCTGTCAGTGCGGCTACTTTAAGGCTTGAAGTGAGTGTAGGATGAGGCTTATCTGTTGATGAAGAACAAAGTAAAGAATTTGTTTTTTTTGTTCAATGCCTTTTTAGTACTTTATATTTTATTATTTTTAAATTGTCAAACAGAAAAATGGTCATCAAGTGCAAGTTAGTGGTTTTTCAGGAGAAATTTAAGCAGATTAAAAATAAGACAAACTGCAAACCCAAGAAGAAAATATTTTAAAGAGCCAACAAAACTATACACTTAGATTAACACTATTTAAAGTTTTCATAAAGAACTACAATAGATTTAATTATAAAACACCACTCAAATTTGAACTTTCCTTGGTACGCATAATATAAGAGAGACCCCACACTCACCTGATACAGTCAGAGTAACAGCGTCACTGGTGTGTGTGTATATTCGGCCTGATGACTGTGTTCCTTTACAGGTATAAACACCTGCGTCAGACTGACCAACATTAGAGATTATATAATCCTTCCTTACAGAACCCCTGAGAGACTGTGTGTTTTTATACCACTCATAATTCCAATAATCTCCACCTCCTGTTTCACACGTCAGAGTGACCCTCTCTCCAATGAACACACTCTCCGCTGGCTGCACTTTCACTGTAGGCTTCTGTCTCTCTGCAGGAAGATACAAACACTCTGAAATGGCTCCTGCAAATGATTAAATGTTAATTATAGAAATAATGTGAGAGAGACCCCACACTCACCTGATACAGTCAGAGTAACACCGTCACTGGTGTGTGTGTGTATTCGGCCTGATGACTGTGTTCCTTTACAGGTATAAACACCTGCGTCAGACTGAGCAACATTAGAGATTATATAATCCTTCCTTACAGAACCCCTGAGAGACTGTGTGTTTTTATACCACTCATAATTCCAATAACCTCCACCTCCTGTTTCACACGTCAGAGTGACCCTCTCTCCAATGAACACACTCTCCGCTGGCTGCACTTTCACTGTAGGCTTCTGTCTCTCTGCAGGAAGATACAAACACTCTGAAATGGCTCCTGCAAATGATTAAATGTTAATTATAGAAATAATGTGAGAGAGACCCCACACTCACCTGATACAGTCAGAGTAACACCGTCACTGGTGTGTGTGTGTATTCGGCCTGATGACTGTGTTCCTTTACAGGTATAAACACCTGCGTCAGACTGAGCAACATTAGAGATTATATAATCCTTCCTTACAGAACCCCTGAGAGACTGTGTGTTTTTATACCACTCATAATTCCAGTCGTATCCACCTCCTGTTTCACACGTCAGAGTTACCCTCTCTCCTATGAACACACTCTCCGCTGGCTGCACTTTCACTGTAGGCTTCTGTCTCTCTGCAGGAAGATGTTAAACCTTGTTGTGACATATGCTCACCTAAAAGTGCTCTATTTCTATCTGTTTGTGATTAAAATAAAGTGAAATAATGTGAGAAGCGAAAAAAGCTCACCTGATGGCTGCACTTTCACTGTAGGCTTCTGTCTCTCTGCAGGAAGATTTTATATAATTGTTTGTGGCTTATACACATTCTCTAAAAATGCACCTGGACATGTTTAATTGTTAATGATTAAAATAATGTGATAAAGAGCCCACAGTCTCCTGATACTGTCAGAGTAACAGTGTGACTGTGGTGTGTGTATGTTCTCTGTATTGACTGTGTTCCCTTAAAGGTATAAACACCTGCACTGGAGAGTTTAACACCAGACACCGGGTATTCATTGATGTGCATCACTCTTCTTATAGTTAATAACTCACATTATTAATAAATAATTAAAACAGGAAACATTACGTACCTCTCACTGTAATCTTGATGAAGGCACTGTATGAACTATTCAGTGACCATTTCCCAAGACACCTGAACCATGTTTCTCCTGGATCAGACACTGTTACTCTGACTGTGGAGGTGTGAGTATCTTTATGAATCAGATCAGGACTAAAATACTGAAAGTCTTTCATCCAGACAATCTCAGCTCCAGTCGACTGTGTCTCACAGCTCAGAGTCACTGTGTCTCCAGTAAAGACTGAGCCCTCAGGCTCCACTCTCAGTGTGGGTGATTCTGTTGAAATAAAATGAAGAAGTCAGCACAGCTGCTTTTCTCTTTACACTTCACAGCTGTGTGTTAACGTATGAGCGCCCTGCAACAAACTCTTCTCCACATTTAACACACAATTAGTGTTTATCTGCTGAATGTAACATATTGTAAGATTGTGGCCTGTACAAAAATTACAGCATTAAATTATTTGAAATTATACATTCATTCATTCATTGTCTGTAACCCTTATCCAGTTCAGGGCAGAGGGGTCCAGAGCCTACACAGAATCACCAGTTCCTCACATGGCAACATTCACTCACACATTCAGTCACACTCAAAGACACTTTTGAGTCTCCAATCCACCTATGTGTGTATTTTGGAGTGTGGGAGAAACCGGAGCACCCGGAGGAAACCCACACAGACACAGGGAGACCACACCACACTCCTCACAGACAGTTACCTGGAGGAAACCCACGCGGACACAGGGAGAACACACCACACTCCTCACAGACAGTCACCCGGAGGAAACCCACACAGACACAGGGAGAACACACCACACTCCTCACAGACAGTCACTCTGAGGAAACCCACGTGGACACAGGGAGACCACACCACACTCCTCACAGACAGTCACCTGGAGGAAACCCACGCGGATAAAGGGAGAACACACCACACTCCTCACAGACTGTCACCCAGAGGAAACCCAAGCGGACATGGGGAGAACACACCACACTCCTTACAGACAGTCACCCGAAGGAAACCCATGCAGACACATGGAGAACACACGCACTCCTCACAGACAGTCACCCGGAAGAAACCGACGCAGACACGGGAAGAACACACCACATTCCTCAGTCTCCTGGAGGAAACCCACGCAGACACAGGGAGAACACACCACACTCCAGGACCCTGGAACTGTGACAGAGACATTACCTGCTGCTCCACTGTACCGGCCTAAACTATACATAAATAAACAAATAAATAAAAAATGTACAATGTGTGTTTCTTTAGACCAGAGTATGTCCATTGCAGACAGTGCATTACGGTATGAAATAGCTCTACCTTCCAAAAAGCCTATGCTGTGAAGTTTATGCCTTTAATGTTTCTGTGTATTTCCCTCTGTAACTTTCTACAGCTCTGTGTCCTCATTAAAATTCCTAACTGAAGATTCATTGAGAAAAACTCATTTCATGTCATGGGCATGATGCAGGGAATAGCTCCTCTTTTCTTAAGCAGCCATGTCAAAAGGTGTATCTGGCAGTCTTGGAATAATACTACTGTGTTTTTGAAGAGTCAAAGTATTGCCCTGAATCAATCAATGAGAACAACTGCCCTTGTATCTTCCCTGATACCACAAGCATATTCATTCATGGTCTATAACCACCCATCAACTTCAGGGCCACGGTTGGTCCAGAGCCCACCCAAAATGATATTACCATGATTTATTGTGCTCAGATTTTGGAATCGTAGTTCAGGGAGCATGAGGAATCACTGCTACACACAAACTGTCCACCACAGAGCCCTGACCTTAACCCCAGTGAAAGTCAGATGTAGTATTTTACGGAGTGTTTATCCAACCCACCATCAGTACACGGCAGAAATAAGTGAAACTTTGGACAGAAATAAATGAGATTTTGCGTGACTTTGTTCATACTATGCCATGTTGAATACACAGTGTGATCAACACTAAAGGTGTTCCAGTGAAATATTAGAGTGCCACAGGGGTTTTTAGGTAAGGAAATGAATCTGCATTTGAGTGTACATGAATAATACTGAATTAATTCAGTAGAGGAACATGATTCACCTTGAGTTTGTCCACAGTGGAGGAGTCCAACCAGCACTAAAGCACAGACAGAAGAACACAGGATACGATGCATTAATGTGAATGAAGAAATCTGAAAGAGATTGTGCAGCTGGAGCTAGAGAATCAGATCAGGTAACAATCATCATTTCCATCCAGTAAAAGTGCTGCATGCTACAAAATGTTCTTTTTCAGCGATGCCATAGAAGAACCTCTTTGGGTTCATGAAAGAACCGTGTTTGTTTAAAAGGTGTGTGTGTGTGTGTGTGTGAAGAAGATTTACAGAAACTTCACATGAACTTATTAGAAAAGATGTCTATTGGGGAACCAATAGTGGTTCTTCTATGTTATTGTTGAAGAACACTTTGTAGCTCTTTTATTGTAAAGAGTGTCCTGTTATTATCACGTTATTAAAGTGCAGAATAAAAGTATTGTATATGGGTCAAAAACATAATAATGTAAATGAGGATGTTACAGCTCTAAAACATTTATTCCTGATCGTAACCCTCTCTAGTAGAAGAAGATCCAACGTAAAATACATAAAGTCAAAATGTAATACAAAATTCTCTCATTGATGAACACGTAGAGACCAAGCACAGTTACTCACCTTCGGGAAAGCTTCATGTCCCGCTGCTTTTTTTTTTTTTACCTAAATGTTACTATTTACTCCGCATTTGTTTGGAGTCTGTGAGCATCTTTGCTGTGTACAAGTGAATTTGTTCACTCTAATCTACATTAAATAGTAATTAAGTGTGGCACCCCAACTTTTGCTTTAGACTGAAGGCGAATATTAAACTCATACGACCAGGTGCTAGACTTTATCTGGATCTTTGCAATGAGGAGTAAAGTTTTTTGTGGAATTTAATTAAAGGCATAATGAATAAACCACACAAACTGTTAGTAACTGAAAGAAAAAAAAACATGTTTTGCAACTGACTGTAAGTGTAGTCCAACAATTAAAAAATCATTATATAATTATAAAACTTTTAATCATTATGACTTTAAACACATTACATAAGTTATTTCTCTGTGTGTGTATTTGTGTGTGTGTGTGTGTGTGGACACAATTCAGGACCTACACGGCTAGAGCTCATGAATTTTTGATTTAGAAATAAATCGCTTCAATCTCTGATCTCAAGGTAAAGCTGTTACTTTATTATTGTCTTCCTTCAGCAGCCCTCACTCTACTGAAGTTAGTGAAGATATTAAAGGACAGTTTTACTCACCGAGCATCACAGAGAGAGGACTGAGCTCCATTCTGCCCCAGTAAAGACTGAGAACTGCAGTGTGTTAAACTCTCAACACTTCCTGTGTTCTTATCCTCAGAGAGAGAGAGACCTCAGTATTGAACTGCTTTTCTTTTAGACTCCTGATACAGTTATGAAACCGATTATTACTCAGAGCCCACTTTGCTTACTGCAATAATATGTTTGTATTAAGATATATGATTTGAGTCGCCAATCCACCTGCAGTGTGTTTTTGGACTGTGGGAGGAACACAAGGACATGACCATATTAAATATTTCATTATTTGTGTAAGAACATGATGATTATTGATTTGATAGTTACAATGCATTTCAATTCCCAAAAACATTAAGCGAAATTATCCAATTATTAGCTTTATAGCGATTATTTATTTTGCTAGCTAGTTAGCAATTTAATGTTAGCGTAGCTTTAAAAATTAGCTACTCATTTAAATGACAAGATTTTAGCTGTTTATCCTGTAGCTTTCCTGTAAATTGCACTTTTTAGCTAGTGCTCTAATCATTTTATCACTGAATTTAATTTTTATTAACTTTTTAAAGGTTTTATCTGTTTTTCCAAAAAAAAAAAAATAAATTAAACCATTTCAGCACTTTTCACAGATACTTGTTTATTTTGATTCTTATTGGACACTGTCATGGAAATTTGTCAACGTCAAGCACCACAATCAGACCCCTGCAAAACCTTGAACTGTGGTAATAACTCTCATGGCCATGGCCTCATCAACAATTCAATAGTTGATGGCCTCATCAACATTAACAATAGTATTTCCAAACAAAGTTACGTTAAATATATCCCACGTTGTTGTGGGACCCGTCTGGTGAATCAGAGCTTTAAGTATCTTTAGTACTGCTCATAGATACAACTGGCACTTATTGCCATCATCAAGGGAAAATACATTTATCAGTATATCCTACAGAATCCTGTCTGAGTCGCTTTCTGAGACTAAAGATCAGTTAAAGCTGATGGTTATGATATTAATATTAATATTACCGGAAATTGTGCAGCTGATAACTGGATATGATTTATCTGTTTTATGTTTGTTTAGTTGTTTACTAGACAACAGCAGCTCTCCTTATCACTGCATGAGAATTTCATCATGAACAGACTAGTAGAAATGTTCCACAACTACTTACAATTATTTGAGAATTACTTTGAAATAATTTACTGAATACTCAGTCCTGGAATGTGTAGTGTGTATATGCATCCATCCAGGTTTATTCACAGATAATGGAATTTCAGGTTGAAGCATTAATGGAATAAAAACTGGTCTCCCTTCAGTAGTTACAGTTATATTCATAATCAGTGCCTTATACCACTGTGGATTAAAGCTCTTCTTTAAATTAGCATTCATTCATTTATTGTCTGTAAATACTTGTCCAGTTCGAGGTTGCGGTAGGTCCGGACCTTACCCGGCAGAAACACACCCTGGAGGGGGGGCCATCTTTAGACTAGCAATAAAATCATAATAAATATAAGTTACTACTCTATAATACAATGAATTCAATTAATTCTGTTGATGAAATATAGCTAACAACTGTTCCATTGTGAATTTCAGCTTGATTGGGCTGTGACCCTTTACACGATTGCTGACCTGTGCCCACCTTGTTTATTTCTGACCTCCAGGTAAGTGGGTTTCAGTTCCGCTTCCGTTGGTAATATCTGTGTGTCTGTGGCACTAGAACAGAAGTCACACCACAAACACATATCTAACCCCTCTCTATTCTCAGCCCTAGAAGATTCTTGGTTTGGGTTTGGTTGATGAAGTGAACAACAAAGCTCCTGATGCTTACAGAGGTGTGACCAGTGACACAGTTCCCACAGTTCTACAGCCTGTCTTCTGTAGTGGCTCAGTTCTTTTCTGATTTATCTGTTTGTACTCTATTGGAACTGTGGTGATTTTGAGCAATCAAATGGACACAGCTGGTATAATACTGGATTACAAATACTATTATCTCTAAAGTATTGGATGATACCCCATGGATTGCAGTTCCACTGCTTCAAAGCTCAATACTGGGGGTTCATATCTTTTTAGTTGAGCTTTGGTGACCTCAGGCTTAAGCATGAATGCTCCAGAGCAGACATTTCCTTTCCTGTTTTTCCATTATGATTATGCCGTCTGTGTGGAAATCTGACTGCTGTGTCCAAAATGGGAGCACCTTAAAGTAGATCTGTTCACTGATTATATACAAGAGGATTCCAGAGGTTTTGATGGAATTGTGTCATCAGCAATAGAGTAAGCATTAATAAGAACAGGTAGTAAGTGCTGATTTATTCATGAGAATATGTTCATATCCTATACTTTTGCCTACCCTACCCATATTTATAATAATTATAAAAAAAACATTGCCCTTTACTAATCAAAGAAGCCCCAAACACAGACCTGAATAACAAATATAAATAATAAAAAACTGAATCAAGTTATTTTCCATGACCCAGTCATTCAGAAAAACCACAGTACACATCAGTTTTATTTTTCAAATGATACATTTTAATCTTTAATTCACAGTGAAATAATATGAACTGGGGGTGTTACAAAAATATAAAAATATATTCCATATTAAAAATATAAATAATTAGAAATAAATGTGGTAAACAATGATATTAAACATTATAAAATTGGCCAAAACTAAATAAAATACACAATCACACTTGAGTGTATTTATCTTATATCTGAGTAAATCATTGATTCTGATGGTAAAATATTATGGAAAATCATAAGACTATTACAAAAATATCAAAGTACTAAATAAATGATTGAACACTGAACATTCTCTGAATTTGTTTCAAATCTATTAATACATTTTATAATTATTAGAAATAAAAAGACTCTAAAAAGCACATGTACACATTGTATTATTAGAACCACCATTCTTTTATGAATATTTTTAGTTAGACATTGATTTAAGACAAAAAAAAGCTTTCTGCATAAAACTATAGTCTAAAATTCACTGAGCATCAAACCCATGACTAAAAAACATATGTAATTCATACAGAAAAAAACACAAAAGCAAAACAAAATGGCAAAGTTTAAAACAGTGGCATACAATCTTTATAATATAAACTCAATGTGTAATGATTGTTGATATTTTTTCTCTTGTTTCTGAAATAAAAGTGTTTTCCTGCACCTTCTGACCCTGTACATCAAAGTGATGCTGGGTATTAGACATTGTCCCAACATTATTTTTGGGTCAACAATTGTCATGACCCACATTAACCCAAAGAATAACATCTAGGACATACTGGGGCCACTGGAATATTCAAATTTCGAGGAGTGAATTAAAGCATGCTTTTACCATCATGCCGCTTTAATGCATTTTATATTACTACAGTTTCACATCTGCCTTAGTTCTTTCACACCCTGCTCTGGCCACACTTCCTGTGTTTTCAGGCTTTTATAGATATATATAGATATAACGCATTACAGAGAGACACATTACTTCTTTCCATATATAGCTCCCTGCTCAACAATATAAGAGCTTTTAATTTTAAACTATATTTGTAGGGCATTTCATAAACTTAAAATATTTAATGGTGTAATTCAGAAAAGCGAATTTTAACAGAGCTTTTTTGTGTGTGACTTGTGGTGGTGAAATATTAAAAAAAAAAAAAAAAAAAAAAAAATCCCCTGATATTTTACAAAACTAAAAGTCAGGTCATCTGTCCCACACCAATCCACAGAACACTGTTTAACTTTACACAAAAACAGGTGAAAGGTCCACATTTTTAAAGCAAGGACACCAGGGAGTGAGGGGTCTCCTCAATATTTTAATGAGGCTGTGGACCTCCATTAAATACATCACTCAATTTCGTCAATCATTCATAGCTAAGTGTTTCTACATAAAAGAGCTGTTCTGTTATCAGTTATATATTAGTTCTAGTTAAAAAACTGTAAAGGTGCTTGCATTTAATGAGGTTAAGATGTCACAGTTAAAGTGTAAACAAGTTGCTTGAAATTTAATTCAGTTCAGTTCAGTGTAGTCTTCATTGTTTTAGTTTGTTAAACGGACAAAAAAAGACTTGTGTCACAGTTGGGCAGGACAGACAAGGGAGGTGGACATAAACACAAGGAATCCTTTATTTAACAGGACCAAAAACAAAACAAAAACACGAGCAAAGAGTTTCACAAACTAACCACACGAACAGACAGACAACCGAGAACAGGTGTAGACATGGGAGACGCTGAGAAAGAAACACACGTCTACACACACAAGAACCGACAAGGGAACACTGAAACAAAGGGACAGACCACTGACAAGGAACACCTGGGGACAGTAACGAGAGGGCAGGACTACAAAGGAGACACTGACGAGAGGGCGGAGCTAAGGCGGGACTAGGGCAGAGACAAGAACCAGTGCTACATGAGCACATGGTGAGGAAAACAGACAGGACGTTACAACTTGCCCTGATCACGGTCCTCGTCTGCCTGACGTTTTTTAACTTTTACTTAACTACAGCAAATTAAAGAGGGCTTTTTACTTCAGCGTGTTTTTTAAAAAGACACTGTACCCAAATGCCACTCAGAAAACTCATTTACAAAGGAAAAATGACGACAGGAATATTTTAATGGTGATTTTGTAATGTTACTAAATGTAAGCACCTTTATATTTTATTAACCTGGATTATATACATTGGTTAAAGGAACAGGGAATCATTGGGAACCAACCTTTTATATTTACTCATTCCTGTATAAACATCTGAGTGAGAAACCAGTCCTGTACGTAATGGAGGTCCAGCCACTCTGTTTAAAACGCTCTGTATAAACGCTCGCTCTCTGGTGCTGTGGTTTTAATTATCTATACAGTTTACTTGTTTTGGAGTAAAGGTAAAATTAAGCAGAGAGGTTGTGCAGATGAACTGGACAGAAGGCAGTAACAGTCAGATCTGTTCATTTAAACACTGTACGATCACTCTGTGGAAGTTTAGATCTGAATTTTATAATTTAAATATTTCACCACCTCACAATTTCAAAACACACACACACAAATAATTGTTAGTATTTAAATTCATGAATTACACCATTTACTTATTTCAAGTTTATCAAATGACATATAAATATAATTCAGTTATTAAATTCACTTCATCAACAAACAAAACCGACAGAACTATTGTTAATGAATATTGTATTCCTGGGTGTTCTTTTGAGTCTAAATAAGGTCAGATCCTCTTCTGTCTGCACACTTTAAACCTTAGTTTTGATAAATATTTCTTTTCAATATCACACCAACAGGTTTCTTCACTGACCTAGAAGAGAAAATCACTTTAGGACGTGGATATTTGAGCATGTTTAAGAAGCTTGGGTTTAAATTGTGACCTTTCCTCTCTTTATGCTGGAGCTTCTGTGCAAACGTCAGCAAAACCATGTGGAAAAATGTTCCTGTTGCTTTTGTTTTACAGAGAAGTTATTCATTTTTGTGAGAATAAAGTGGTGATGGTGTATAGTATGGTAATGTGGGGTGTGGGGGATTAACATCAGGTTCAGTAACAAAAACCTGAACAGCACACAAGGCATAGAAGTGCCAAAAGCTAGTCCACCATAAATGCACTGAATCTTTATTACAACACAAAACAGTACTTAATAAGACAAAGCTGTAGGGTATTTATAATTTATAACAAGATAATCAAGCCCCCCCACCACCACTGGGTGTCATTGAAACCCTGGCCTGTGACACCTGTGAAACTGAGCTGTGACGGCAGTGTACGTCCCTAACAGAGGACAAGGGGCAATTAATTAGTTTCCACTAAGAATGAGAAGGTAATCGGGATTAACAATGATTTTAAATGTAATGAAGTAGAATTCTGATCATGGTGTAAATAGTTATTTTATTTTGACCTCACCCTTAAACGTAAGGCAGCCGTCTCCTTTATTTTTCTTTGGCCTCAGTTCAATTTCTGCATAAACCCCATCACTGGGTCCAGCTCCATCTGAGAGAGAGCAGAAGTTGTTATCATTCTAAGATATTATATTTCTTTAATCACGTTTTAATAAACTCAGTCTTAAAATACAGTTCTCAACCAGTCACACATTACAGTCCACAACTACATTTTTCAGAAACAAGACCCACTTTCTGTGTCACATTCATGTTTTTGAAGTAACCCATATCTGTTGTTTGGTGGAGCAGCCTTTAAAAATATTGCAGTTCAAATTCTCACCATTTCCATGGCCCTTGGAGCTGCTTTTAATCTCAGAGTAAGTCACACTATTGAGTCTTTCCCCTGCATCGTCTAAAAAAGAAGAGAAAATAAATCATTAGTAAGAATACAGCAGTGGAGCTGTGTTTTGCAGAAGTGCAGATCTTACCATTTCCCTTGGACTCTTTGTTTTTAATAGTCACAACACTGGTGTAGGTTACGTCATCGGACCGAACCGCAGAATCACCTACAGCAAAAATGTCAGACATTAGACTCCGCTGTGTTTTCACCTCATCAAAGCTATGTTTGGGTTGTTGTTTATTAATCGTAAAATGATTGTGACACACTGATTCAGTGTAGTTTCCCTACTGCATCTGTTCAAATATAATCATTTTTTAAAATAGAAAATGACTGAATGTTAGAAATTTTACTGCCACAAAGTGCTACATCTCTCTCTCTCTCTCTCTCTCTCACACACACACACACACACACACGTTTAATATAAATACATGTGATATCACAGTTGAAACAGCATTTTCAGCTCCTACAGTGAATGATAAATGTCTGAATATCGAATTTTTGTTTTTGTAAATCTGTGCAACAACTGGCATTTTACTTTAGCAGCTACAACACTCTCAGTTTCTGCAGGAACTACACAATAAGTAATTTTCTGGGGTCACAATTTCTTTTGCACTGCTTTAATTCTCATGTTGGATATGTACAGATGTAGTAAGCAGAATCTGTACTGAGTTTAAGACCTCATCCACATGGATATGGATATTTGTAAAAAAGGTTCTTGTCTGTGTTTTGGCCTCTCATCCACAGGAAAATGGTGTTGTAGATCAATGAAAGCCGAGGTTTTAGAAAAGTCTCTCCAAGTATAAAGTAATTTGGGATTAAACCACTGTGTTCCTCTCAGTCTTCATTGTGTTTAGATATCTCTCTTAATAAGGTCCCCCTACTGGACTGGAACGATAATGCATCCATGTTCACATTCATTTGGATGGGGATATTTTATAAAACAAATTTCAATTTTAATCAGTTCTAAATTTAAAAGTCTGATCCAGTCAGAACCATTAATAAAAAAAAAAATTTTTCCCTCAGGATTTTAGACAGATATTTTTGTTTTACAGATACAGCAAAGGTATGAGCATGTTTTACAGGCAAATGTTTTGTTTTCAAACCTTTCTTTTTCTTGTAACAGCAGAATATGCCCAGTATGATAATGAGGAGCAAGAATACACTCAGTCCCACTGCCACTGTAACAACAGTAGATCCAGAACCAGAGGCTGGAGAGAAAGATGCATGGATTTATATTGAAATACATGCGTTTACTGTAGAAATGTTTACTGTGAGACATAAAAAAACATGAAGCCATTGCTCACCTTCTTCTGTCTGTTTTCTGACTGAGATCCAGCTCTGTGGGGACTCTCCTCTCTCTGGGTGTTTACAGTGGTAGAGACCTTCATCTGACCTGGAGACTTTATGGATGGTCATCTCTCCTGTCGTCTGGTTCTGGAGGAGTGATCCGTTTTTATAGAAATCAGCTGGAAGAGGTGAGGACTTTGTGGAGCGAAATAAACAGCGGAGAGTCAGAGGATCTCCCTCAGTCACAGGGTGCACAGGACTCTCCAGAATCACATCACCATCTGTAGGATAACAGTGAAAAGAGTGTTTTTAAACTGTTAACCACAAAATATTAAATATAAAATAAATATATACAGATATATTGTTGAGGAGAGTAATGGAGACTCACTGTACACTGTGACATTTACAGGATCACTTCCCTCTCCAGATTCAGACTGACACCAGTAAACTCCAGTGTACGATGTGGAGAGGGAGCTGATGTTGCAGGTAAATCCTGTGTCTGTTGAACAATCCGACACCTCACCGTGTGTGTATCTCTTCACTCTCCATCCAGTAGAGTCTCTCTGTCCCTCACAGCTCAGTGAGAGAGAGTCAGCGCTGAAGTGTTGAGTCCTGCTGGGACTGATGATCAGAGACACTGGAGGAGATTTACCTGAAAATACACAGAAGATACACATATAGCATGTTGATAAATAGTAACATAAGGCTAAACAAACACGTAACACAGTTCTCCAGTTCCTCACCAGTGATCCATAGCGGGTGTGGTCTGCTGTGCTGTGTGTGATAGACCGGTTCTCCTCTCTCTGCTCCACACACATAAACTCCTGTGTGATTTAGAGCAGCAGGACTGAGAGTGTAGGAACCTCCAGCTCCTCTTCTGCTGTCTGACAGGAGCTCCACATAATACATGACGGTACCATGAGCATCTGTTACTGGGGATAAACCTTGTCTGTGGGCAACAGCTCTGTACCAGCTGAATGTCCAGTCTGCAGCGGAGCCTGGAACCTCACAGCTTAGAGTCACTGAGTCTCCTTCAGTCAACCAGCTCTGTGGAGACACACTCAACACTGCCTGGACTACACCTGACAGAGACAACATGGAGGATATAACACACACAAACACGGTCATACAGAGAGAGCAGATTATTACATGCAGTAGAATTAATAATGAAATAAATGACACACTCACCTGATACAGTGAGAGTAACAGCATCACTGATCTCTGAGTTCTGATTCTCCATTTCTCCTCTGCAGGTGTATTTACTGCTGTTAGACTCTGTAACAGAGTGGATGGTGTTCTCCTGTGTTTCACTGCTCAGATACAGTCCAAAATCTTTAAACCAGCTGTAAGTCCACTCAGTGTCTCCTACTTCCCGTATGTCACATCTCAGTGTGACCGTCTCTCCTTTAAACACATGTGTATCAGGCTTTATGGACAATATGGCTTTAGGATTATCTGAAAACAAACACATTATTATTATTGCCAATAATCACAAACAACACTACAGATTATTTAACACCACAGCCCGTACTGCTCATATATGTTCAGAAATTATCAGCTTCACAGCATCATAAAATAACATATCAGACTTTATATTAAGAACTTTCTTTATCCTCTTCAGATATAGTACTGAATTTTGTTCCGTTAATGTGAAGTGTGTTAAATAGTTATAATAAAAATGGCACGTAATACATTGTCCGGTATTTTTAAGAGGAAATGCTTTTTTAAAATCATATATAGAAACTATAACATACATACAGAGTATCTAAAAGAGTTCGTTGGCATCTAGGAAACTTATATTTCAGTTGTCTTTTGTTGCTCGGCTATATTTGACACGGGCAGTAGGGGGCGACCGCGGGCTTTGTTCTTCATAAAGCCACCTTTGGGAACCAGGGCTTCTGTTTACTGTGAGGTTCATTTCCCTATTTAGATATAAAACCAGTAATATAGTGTTTAAATATATATAAAAAGGTAATCGTAGAGATTATTTATTTTATAAGCATTTAATTTGATATGTGAATATTAGTTAATCGAATTTAATACTGTTAATTAATGTGTAATTTGTGTGAACGGCTCATCGCCGCCATTTTAGATTCTCCAGTGTTTCAGTTAAGTCGAGTTAATGGCGGAGGTGTCTGCAGGATAAATTTACCGAGGATAGATTACCGAGATAAACATCCTCAACAGCGGCTCAAAACTGAATTTGTTAATAATTCAGTTAGGGAGTTTAATGTGTTAAGTTTAATTTATGGATTAATTTATAATGTTAATAGTTTAGAATGTTGTATTAAGTAAATTATTTTAAATCAAATTATATTTATATAGCGTTTTTCACAACAGAAGTCATCACAAAGCAGCTTTACAGAGATTTAATTCAAACATTCTATCAGCAAGACAGGAGCAAGGAAAAACTCCCTCAGCACACGAGAAAGAAACCTTGGAAGGAACCAAAACTCATAATGGGAATCCATCCTCCTCTGGTCAACACCCGAGACCACAACAAAGAACAGAAGTAAAAGTGATACAGTCGGTGAGTTATATGTAATATGAAATGTGAAAAATTTATAGGGCGCATGTGAGAGGGAGCAGGAGGTGGTCAGTGATTCCCTGGGAGGGTTTAATGCAGGGCCAAAAGCTAGAAAGTAATTGTTATATTTAAATGACCCTAAATTATATTATTTGAATTGTAAGCATATTCTAAATCATTGTTCATAATATATTATATTGAAAATAGGTAATTTTTAAAATTAGGCTACAATAATGAACTGAATCACCCTGAAACCCTAAAATTATGATTATAATGGTGTAAATGTTATTTTCTCAGCCTCCAATAAAAGAGAAATAAATATTTCTGTATAACATGAATGGTAATGTGATGTTTAAAACCGTTTTAACTATGATTTAATGTGTCCTAATAGTATTCTCTCTTCTCCCTTAGTGAAAGTCTCACTCACCTGTGACGTTTACCCAGAGTGCATCACTGTAGTGTGTGTAGTAGACTGGGTCTCCTCTGCCAGCTCTGCACCAGTACCGACCTCCATCAGAGAGCCTAACTGACCTGATGGTGTAGCTGTAGGTGCGGCTGTTGTTCTCAGGGTTCTGTGTGTGTTTGGACCAGTAGAACGTCCATCCAGCAGACGGACCCAGGCTGCAGTACAGAGTCACTGTGTTTCCTGTCAGTACGGCTACTTTAAGGCTTGAAGTGAGTGTAGGACGAGGCTTATCTGTTGGTGAAGAACAAAGTAAAAAAAATTTTGTTCAATACCTTTTTAGTATATCAGATTTTATTATTTTTAAATTGTCAAACAGAAAAATGGTCATCAAGTGCAAGTTAGTGGTTTTTCAGGAGATATTTAAGCAGATTAAAAATAAGACAAAGTGCAAACCCAAGAAGAAAATATTTTAAAGAACCAACAAAACTATACACTTAGATTAACACTATTTAAAGTTTTCGTAAAGAAATAAAAATAGATTGAATTATAAAACACCACTCAAATTTGAACTTTCCTTGGTAGGCATAATATAAGTGAGACCCCACACTCACCTGATACAGTCAGAGTAACAGCGTCACTGGTGTGTGTGTATTTGGCCTGATGTTCCTTTACAGGTATAAACACCTGCGTCAGACTGACCAACATTAGAGATTATATAATCCTTCCTTACAGAACCCCTGAGAGACTGTGTGTTTTTATACCACTCATAATTCCAATAGCCTCCACCTCCTGTTTCACACGTCAGAGTGACCCTCTCTCCGATGAACACACTCTCCGCTGGCTGCACTTTCACTGTAGGCTTCTGTCTCTCTGCAGGAAGATGTTAAACCTTGTTGTGACAAATACTCACCTAAAAGTGCACTTTTTTTCTGTTTTTGATTAAAATAAAGTGAAATAATATGAGAAGTGAAAAACACTCACGTGATACAGTGAGAGTAACAGTGTCACTGGTGTGTGTGTGTGTTCGGCCTGATGACTGGGTTCCTTTACAGGTATAAACACCTGCATCAGACTGACCTACATTTCTGATTGTGTATTCCTTCCTTGAAAAACTGCGGAGAACCTGATTATTCTTATTCCACTCATAATTCCAGTCGTATCCACCTCCTGTTTCACACGTCAGAGTGACCCTCTCTCCGATGAACACACTCTCCGCTGGCTGCACTTTCACTGTAGGCTTCTGTCTCTCTGCAGGAAGATACAACCACTCTGAAATGGTTCCTACAAATGAGTAAATGTTACTTATAGAAATCATTTGAGAGAGACCCCACACTCACCTGATACAGTCAGAGTAACACCATCACTGGTGTGTGTGTATATTCGGCCTGATGACTGTCTTCCTTTACAGGTATAAACACCTGCGTCAGACTGACCAACATTAGAGATTATATAATCCTTCCTTACAGAACCCCTGAGAGACTGTGTGTTTTTATACCACTCATAATTCCAGTCGTATCCACTTTCTATTTCACACGTCAGAGTGACCCTCTCTCCAATGTACACACTCTCCGCTGGCTGCACTTTCACTGTAGGCTTCTGTCTCTCTGCAGGAAGATGTTAAACCTTGTTGTGACAAATGCTCACCTAAAAGTGCACCATTTTTTCTGTTTATGATTAAAATAAAGTGAAATAATGTGAGAAGCGAAAAAAGCTCACCTGATGGCTGCACGTTCACTGTAGGCTTCTGTCTCTCTGCAGGAAGATTTTATATAATTGTTTGTGGCTTATACACATTCTCTAAAAATGCACCTGGACATGTTTAATTGTTAATGATTAAAATAATGTGATAAAGAGCCCACAGTCTCCTGATACTGTCAGAGTAACAGTGTGACTGTGGTGTGTGTAGATTCTGTGTATTGACTGTGTTCTCTTACAGGTATAAACACCTGCACTGGAGAGTTTAACACCAGACACCGGGTATTCATTGATGTGCAGCACTCTTCTTATAGTTAATAACTCACATTATTAATAAATAATTAAAACAAGAAACATTACGTACCTCTCACTGTAATCTTGGTGGTGTTACTGTAGTATGAACTTTGTGGCCATTTCCCCATACACCTGAACCGTGTTTCTCCTGGATCAGACACTGTTACTCTGACTGTGGTGGTGTTACTATCTTTATGAATCAGATCAGGACTAAAATACTGAGTGTCTTTCCACCAGAAAATCTCAGCTCCAGTCGACTGTGTCTCACAGCTCAGAGTCACTGTGTCTCCAGTAAAGACTGAGCCCTCAGGCTCCACTCTCAGTGTGGGTATTTCTGTTGAAATAAAATGAAGAAGTCAGCACAGCTGCTTTTCTCTTTACACTTCACAGCTGTGTGTTAACGTATGAGCACCCTGCATCAAACTCTTCTCCACATTTAACACACAATTAGTGTTTATCTGCTGAATGTAACATATTGTAAGATTGTGGCCTGTGCAAAAATTACAGCATTAAATTATTTTAAATTATACATTCATTCATTCATTGTCTGTAACCCTTGTCCAGTTCAGGGCAGCAGTGGGTCTGGAGCCTACCCAGAATCACTAGGCACAAGGCAGGAACACACCCTGGAGGGGGAGTCAGTCCTTCACAGGGCAACATACACTCACACTTATAGACACTTTTGAGTCACAAATCCACTTCTAACAACGTGTGTTTTTGGAGCGGGAGGAAACTGGAGCACCCGGAGGAAACCCATGCAGCCACAGGGAAAATACACCACACTCCTCACAGGCAGTCACCAGGAGGAAATCCACGCGGACACAGGGAGAACACACCACACTCCTCACAGACAGTCACCAGGAGGAAACCCACGCGGACACAGGGAGAACACACCACACTTCTCACAGACAGTCACCCGGAGTAAACCCACACACACAGGGAGAACACACCACACTCCTCACAGACAGTCATCCGGAGGAAACCCATGCAGACACAGGGAGAACACACCTCACAGACAGTCACCCGGAAGAATCCCACGCAGACTCAGGGAGAACACACCACACTCCACACAGACAGTCACCAGGAGGAAACCAACACAGACACAAGGAGACCACACCACACTCCTCACAGACATTCACCCGGAGGAATCCCACGCAGACACAAGGAGAACACACCACACTCCTCACAGACAGTCACCCGGAGGAAACCCACGCAGACACAGGGAGAACACACCACACTCCTCACAGACAGTCACCCGGAGGGATCCCACACAGACACAAGGAGAACACTCCTCACACCCGGAGCGGGACTCGAACCAACAACCTCCAGGACCCTGGAGCTGTGACAGAGACACTACCTGCTGCGCCACCGTACCGTCCTAAATTGTACATAAATAAAAAAAATTAAATTAAAAATGGAAATGTGTGTTTCTTTAGACCGGAATATGCCCATTGCAGGCAGTGCATTACGGTATGAAATAGCTCTACCTTCCAAAAAGCCCATGCTGTGAAGTTTATGTCTTTAATATTTCTTTGCATTTCCCTCTGTAATTTTCTACTGCTCTCTGTCTTCATTAAAATTCCTAACTGAAGATTCATTGCGAAAAACACATTTAATGTCATGGCCATGATGCAGGGACTAACTCCTCTTTTCTTAAGCAGCCATGTCAACAGATGTATCTGGTAGTCTTGGAATAATACCACTGTGTTTTTGAAGAGTCAAAGATTTGCCCTGAATCAATCAATGAGAACAACTTCCCTTGTATCTTCCCTGATAGCACAAGCATATTCATTCATGGTCTATAACCACCCGTCAAGTTCAGGACCACGGTTGGTCCAGAGCCCACCCAAAATGATATTACCATGATTTATTGTGCTCAGATTTTGGAATCGTAGTTCTGGGAGCATGAGGAATCATTGCTACACACAAACTGTCCACCACAGAGCCCTGACCTTAACCCCAGTGAAAGTCTGATGTAGTATTTTACGGAGCGTTTATCCAACACATCATCAGTACACAACAGAAGTACAACTTTGGACAGAAATAAATGAGATTTTCATGACTTTGTTCATACTATGCCATGTTGAATACACAGTGTGATCAACACTAAAGGTGGTCTAGTGAAATATTAGAGTGCCACAGGGGTTTTTAGGTAAGGAAATTAATCTGCATTTGAGTGTACATGAATAATACTGAATTAATTCAGTAGAGGAACATGATTCACCTTGAGTTTGTCCACAGTGGAGGAGTCCAACCAGCACTAAAGCACAGACAGAAGAACACAGGATACGATGCATTAATGTGAATGAAGAAATCTGAAAGAGATTGTGCAGCTGAACTAGAGAATCAGATCAGGTAACAATCATCATTTCCATCCAGTAAAAGTACTGCATGCTACAAAATGTTCTTTTTCTGCGATGTCATAGAAGAACCTCTTTTGGTCCATGAAAAAACCGTGTTTGTTCAAGAGATGTGCAGAATAAAAGCATTGTATATGGGTCAAAAACATAATGTAAATGAGGATGTCACAGCTCTAAAACGTTTATTCCTGATCGTAAACCTCTCTAGTAGAAGAAGGTCCAACATAAAATACATAAAAGTCAAAATGTAATACCAAATTCTCTCATTGATGAACACGTAGAGACCAAGCACAGTTACTCACCTTCGGGAAAGCTTCATGTCCCGCTGCTTTTTTTTTTCTTTACCTAAATGTTACTATTTACTCAGCATTTGTTTGCATATCTTTGCTGTGTACAAGTAAAATTGTTAAATAAAGTGAATCTACATTAAATAGTAATTAAGTGTGGCACCCAAACTTTTGCTTTAGACTGAAGGCGAATATTAAACTATATATAAAAACTCATAAGGTGCTAGACTTTATCTGGATCTTTGCAATGAGGAGTAAAGTTTTTGTGGAATTTAATTAAAGGCATAATGAATAAACCACACAAACTGTTAGTAACTGAAAGAAAAAAAATACATGTTTTGCAACTGACTGTAAGTGTAGTCCAACAATTAAAAAATAAAATGTGTTTAACTTTAAATTATGGCTTTAAACACATGAAAACAGAAATAAATTATCTCATTATTAGTGAGCTGCTGGTATCGTATGTCCTGCACTTGTCTTCTGTTTGTTCACTTTCTCTGTGTGTGTGTGTCGTTTCTCTGTGTGTGTGTCGACACAATTCAGGACCTACACGGCTAGTGCTCATGAATTTTTGATTTAGAAATAAACCACTTCAATCTCTGACATCAAGGTAAAGCTGTTACTTTATTAACGTCTTCCTACAGCAGCCCTCACTCTATTGAAGTTAGTGAAGATATTAAAGGACAGTTTTACTCACCGAGCATCACAGAGAGAGGACTGAGCTCCATTCTGCCCCAGTAAAGACTGAGAACTGCAGTGTGTTAAACTCTCAACACTTCCTGTGTTCTTATCCTCAGAGAGAGAGAGACCTCAGTATTGAACTGCTTTTCTTTTAGACTCCTGATACAGTTATGAAACCGATTATTACTCTGAGCCCACTTTGCTTACTGCAATAATGAGTTTGTATTAAGATACTGATATATGATAAGAATACTATTTTCTTAGCTATTAAACTTGACGAACCTGAAAGATAGAACCTGAAATATAACACAAAGACATGACCATATTAAACATCTGAATACTTGTGTAAGAACATGTTGATTATTGATTTGATAGTTACAATGCATTTCACTTCCCATACCCATTAAGCAAAATAATCCAATTATTAGCTTTATAGAGATTTTTTGTTTTGCTAGCTAGTTAGCAATTTAATGTTAGCGTAGCTTTAAAAAATTGCTACTCATTTAAATGACAAGGTTTTAGCTGTTTGTCCAATAGCTTTCCTGTAAATTGAACCTTTTATCTAGTGCTCTAATCATTTTATTATTGAATTTAACTTTTTAACGGTTTTATATATTTTTCCAAAAAAAGTTTTCTTTTTCACTTTTCACAGATACTTGTTGTTTATTTTGATTCTTATTGGACACTGTCATGGAAACTTGTTCACGTCAAGCACCACAATCAGACCCCTGCAAAACCTTGAACTCATCACCCCATTAACAATAGTATTTCCAAATAAAGTTACGTAAAATATATCCCACATTGTTGTGGGACCCGTCTGGTGAGTCAGAGCTTTAAGAGCTTTCTCTTTAGTACTGCTCATAGATACAAATGGCACTTATTGCCATCATCAAGGGAAAATACATTTATCAGTATATCCTACAGAATCCTGTCTGAGTCGCTTTCTGAGACTAAAGATCAGTTAAAGCTGATGGTCATGATATTAATATTAATATTAGTGGAAATTGTGCAGCTGATAACTGGATATGAATGATCTGTTTTTTGGATTGTTTAGTTGTTTACTAGACAACAGCAGCTCTCCTTCACACTAGAGGTGGGCGATACTGGGAGTTCAATCAATCCGATACCAAGTAAATAAAGGGCCAGTATACCTCTAGTCTTCACCACGTGCAGGTGCCGGCGCGCATGCTCTGAACTTACTCATCCATATGGCGTTATTTTTGTGCCACAATTCTGCACAAGTGCACGGACATTTCGAGCAAGCAAGGTTTCTGCGTGTGCCCAGATATTTTTGAGTGAGCATGCGCGTGCGATGTCTCTGACCTCTGACCTAAGTGTTTTTTTTGTGTGTGTGTGTGTGTGTGTGTAAAACTCGGGAGGGTTGCTCAGGTGGGTTGATTTAAACCTGCCTTCCTTTTTCTACATTAACAGTTTTTGATTGGCAGTATTAAGCTTTATTTAGAAAGTTATTTACTGCTCTCCGGCCTGTATGTCCTTTCCACTTGGCGGTCAAGCCATCCAATCAGAAATTACCTTTGTCATTTGACGTTTCTGATTGGCTGAAACTGAGGCACACTGTAATGGCTGTAAGTGTGGAGCGAGCGCGCGGGTCAGAGACATTACGCGTAGGACAGGAGAGCAAGATGTGTAGGTTGTAGTTTGCGTTCAAGAAACCTCCTTGCTCGCTTAAAATATCCACGCGCACTCGCAAAACCCTTGCTCGCTCGAAATATCTGCGCACGTGTGCAGAATTGTGTCACAAAAATAACTAAACACACCCACGGATCGATCCGCACACCTCTACACACTGCATGAGAATTTCATCATGAACAGACTAGTAGAAATGCTCCACAATTACTTACAATTATTTTGAGAATTACTTTGAAATAATTTACTGAATACTCAGTCCTGGAATGTATAGTGTGTATATGCATCCATCTAGGTTTATTCACAGATAATGGAATTTCAGGTTGAAGCATTAATGGAATAAAAACTGGTCTCCCTTCAGTAGTTACAGTTATATTCATAATCAGTGCCTTATACCACTGTGGATTAAAGCTCTTCTTTAGACTAGCATTCATTCATTTATTGTCTGTAAATACTTATCCAGTTCGAGGTTGCGGTAGGTCCGGACCCTACCCAGCAGAAACACACACTGGAGGGGATGGCGTCTTAAGACTAGCAATAAAATCATAATGAATATAAGTTACTACTCTATGACATAATGAATTCCATTAATTATGTTGATGAAATATAGCTAACAACTGTTCAACAAATTAGCTGTGGTAATAACGCTAACAAATAATAAATAATATAGCTAACAAATTGGGTATTTCAGCTCGATTGGGCTGTGACCCTTTACACGATTGCTGACCTGTGCCCACCTTGTTTATTTCTGACCTCCAGGTAAGTGGGTTTCAGTTCCACTTTGGTTGGTAATATCTGAGTGTCTGTGGCACTAGAACAGAAGTCAGACCACAAACACATATCTAACCCCTCTCTATTCTCAGAAGATTCTTGGTTGGGTTTGGTTGATGAAGTGAACAACAAAGCTCCTGATGCTTATAGATGTGTGACCAGTGACACAGTTCCCACAGTTCTACAGTCTGTCTGCTGTAGTGTCTCCTTTCATTGCTGCTTTATCTGTTTGTACTCTATTGGAACTGTGGTGATTTTGAGTGATAGAATGGACACAACTGATGTAACACTGGATCACAAATACTATTATCTCTAAAGTATTGGATGGTACCCCATGGATTGCAGTTCCACTGCTTCACAGCCCAATACTGGGGGTTCATATCTTTTTAGTTCAGCTTTGGTGATCTCAGGCTTAAGCATGAATGCTCCAGAGCAGACATTTCCTTTCCTGCTTTTCCATTATGATTATGCCGTCTGTGTGGTTATATTGTGTTATCAAAAACATTTATTGTGGTATCAAAACAGGGATACAGCTTCCCTCGCCCGGAGTAAGGTTGCCGGGGCCTCACCCTGGAGCCAGGCCTGGGGGGAGGGGCTCTTTGGCGAGCGCCTGGTTGCCGGACTTTCACTCATGGGGTCCGGCCGGGCTCATCCTGAAGGAGCAACATGGGTCCACTCTCCCATGAGCCCACCACCTGTGGGAGAGGTTGGAATCCGGGTCTGGTGCATTGCGGATTGGGTGGCAGTCGGGGTCGGGGACCCTGGCGTTCTGATCCTCGGTTACTGAAACTGGCTTTTGGAACATGGAACGTAGTTGGGCTCACCTCGACACACAGTATGGGCTCTGGAACCTTGAGAGGGGCTGGATTCTCTTTCACTCCCTGGGGCGAGAGGCGTAAGGCAGGAGTGGGCTTACTCATAGCCCCCCAGGCTTAGCGCCTGTACGTTGGGGTTTACCCCAGTGGACGAGTGGGTAATTTCCCTGCGCCTTCGGGTTGGGGAAAGGGCTCTGACTGTTGTTTGTGCTTATGCACTGAACAGCAGTTCATAGTACCATGCCTTCTTGGGGATCCTAGACGGGGTGCTGGAGAGCACTCATTCTGGAGACTCCATTGTTCTGCTGGGGGACTTCAAGGCTCACATGGGTACTGACAGTGAGACCTGGAGGGGCATGATTGGGAGGAAGGGCCCCACGGATCTGAACCCGAGTGGTGTTCAGTTACTGGATTTCTGTGCCCGTCACAGTTTGTCCATTACGAACAACATGTTCGAACATAAGGGTGTCCACAAGTACACCTGGCATCAGGACACCCTAGGCTGCATTTCGATGATCGACTTTATAGTCGTATCATCTGACCTGCAGCCATATGTTCTGGACACTCGGGTGAAGAGAGATGCTGAGCTGTCAGCTGTCATTTGTATCAGATGGCGGGGGAGGATGCCGGACAGACCTGGCAGGCCTAAACGTGTGCTGAGGGTTTGCTGGGAACGTTTGGCAGAGGAACCTGTCAGAAAGATCTTCAACTCCCACATCCGCCAGAGCTTCGACTGCTGTCGCTAAGGCAAAAACTCAGGTGTGGGAGGAGTTCGGGTGAGAACAAGAAGTTTCTGGCAAACCATCAGGCGACTCAGGAGGGGAAAGCAGTTTTCCACCAACACTGTATATGGTGGGGTTGTGGAGCTGTTGACTTCGACTGGGGACGCCATTAGGCGGCGGAAGGAATACTTCGAGGATCTTCTCAATCCCACCAGCACGTCTTCCGCAGAGGAAGTAGAGTTTGGGGAACCCAGGGGGTCTATCACTGGGGCTGAGGTGGCCGAGGTGGTAGGAAAAATCTTTGGCGGTAGGGCCCCGGGGGTGGATGAAGTTCGCCCCAGGTTCCTCAAGACTCTGGATGTTGTAGGGCTGTCCTGGCTGACACGTCTTTTGCAACATCGCGTGGACATTGGGGGCAGTGCCTCTGGACTGGCAGACTGGAGTGGTGTTTCCCCTTTTTAAAAAGGGGGATTGGAGGATGTGTTCCAACTATAGGGGGATCACACTCCTCAGCCTCCCACATAAGGTCTATGCGGGGGTACTGGAGAAGAGAGTCCGACTGATAGCTGAACCTCGGATGCAGGAGGAACAATGCGGATTCCGCCCTGGTCGTGGAACACAGGACCAGCTCTTTACCCTTGCTAGGATTCTGGAGGGTGCGTGGGAGTTTGCTCAACCAGTCTACATGTGTTTTGTGGATCTGGAGAAGGCATTCGTCCATGTCCCTCTGGGTATTCTGTGGGGGGTGCTCTGGGAGTATGTGGTACTTAGCTCTTTGCTACAAGCCATCCAGTCCCTGTATAAACAGAACAGGAGTTTGGTTCGTATGGCTGGCAGAAGGTCCGAGTTGGACTCCATCAGGGCTGCCCATTGTCACCGGTTCTGTTCATAATTTTTATGGACAGAATTTCTCGGCATAGACAAGTGGCGGAAGGTGTCCGGTTTGGTGGTCTCAGGATTCCAGGTCTGCTTTTAGTGGATGATGTGGTCTTGTTGGCTTCATTGAGCCGGGACCTCCAGCTCTTGCTGGGCCAGTTTGCAGCCAAGTGTGAAGTGGTAGAGATGAGGATCAGCACCTCCAAGTCTGAGTGGATGGATGGATGGATGTGTTATCAGTATAATAATGTAAGCATTAATTAGAACTGATAGTAAGTGCTGATTTATTCATGAAAATATATTCATATCTTATACTTTTGCCTACCTTACCCATATTTATATGATTAAAAAAAAACTGCTCTTTACTAATCAAAGTAGCCCCAAACACAGACCTGACCATCCTGAATAATAAATATAAATAATACTGAATCTTATTTCCTCAAAAAATAAGAAATTGAATCAAGTTATTTTCTATGACCCAGTCATTCAGAAAAAACACAGTACACATCAGTTTTATTTTTCAAATGATACATTTTAATCTTTATTTCACAGTGAAATAATATGAAATGGGAGTGTTACAAAAACATAAAAATACATACAATATAAAAAATATAAACAATTAGAAATAAATGTGGTAAATTACAATACAATTACATTAAACTTTATAAAATTGGTCAAAACTAAGTAAAATACACAATCACACGATTGTATTTAACTTATATCTGAGTAAATCATTTGATTCTAATGGTAAAATATTATAGAAAATTATAAAACTATTACAAACATATCAAAGTACTTTGTTTCAAATCAAGTCTTTCTTCAACTTTATACAACTGGTCAAAACTAAATAAAATACACAATCACACTTGAGTGTATTTATCTTATATCTGAGTAAATCATTGATTCTAATGGTGAAATATTGTGGAAAATCATAAAACTATTAAAAAATATCAAAGTACTGAATAAATGATTGAACACTAAACATTCACTGAATTTGTATCAAATCAAGTCTTTCATCAATTCTCCAATTTAAGAAATTAATTCAGAAACAGAAACGTAAAAATAATACAAACGTATTCAAAGTCATGAAAATCTAAATATAACCCACACAATATAATCATGTAGAATATTGTGTTCCTGCCTTGCACCCAGTGATTCCTGGTTTGCTCTGGACCCACTGCGACTCCGAACTGAAGAAGCAGTTACAAACAAAGAATAAATCATTGTTTAAAATGTATTCATTTAATTTACTTACTGAATAAGAAAAAAACCCGGTGTAGTCTGTACAGCAGAGTTAATAACATTATTTCTGAAAGGGAGATGAAATATTTCGAATTAAGTCCTAGAATTAACCAGTTTATGCTCCATACAGTGGGTCCACCATATGGGGGCAGCCATGGGTAAAATACCTGCTGCATTAACTGCATCTTCTGACAGAGCAAACTGAACCTCCTGGATATTGAACTGTTATTTAAAGCCTCTTTTCTGACCTCTTGGACTCTGCCGTCTCTAAACACTGCATGAAGATTCAAAAGAATTTAAACATAATATAAAACTGCATGAGTGGAGAATCTCAGCCAGTTGCTCCAGCTTCTATCACTGCGCAGGGGCGGTTCTCCTCATCAGGTTTAACTGTGAAATACACTGTGTTAAACAACGTAGGTTAGTCTTTGATCAGACATTAGGGTTCAGTTTTAAGTGGATAAAGAAAGTCCTGATGTAGAGAAACCATTGGAGCTCTTACCTCAAAATCTGCAGCATTTAACCCCCAGCACAATGGAGATTATCACAAAGGGAGACATTGCCAGGACATGACTGAGAAAACTGAGCACTGTAGGACAGAGATAAATACTGAATGCAAGATTATGAAAAGTTACATTATTAGTACATTATAATTATTAGATACTAGGCCATGGGTTTCCTGAAAGGACTCTTTGAGGAACATGGGATATGCAAAGACAAGTGTGACCAATTTGATACCGGTTTCAAAGGGTTTAAGATGATGATAACAAATGTATACATTTTCTTCCAGCTGAAAAATTAACAGCACTTCCATTATAGGATCTATCTGTTTTAACCTGAGATATTGATGAATAGCAGTGATAATTTATTTTGGATTCTGATGGGTTTGTGTTGACATTATTAATGTCAGTATAGATTTTTGAGTTGTTTATCTTAGCTGGATTTGCATTGTTATGTTTTCTAACAGAATAAGAAGTGGGATATCTTGTTTTAATATAAATCTACAATAATTTAAATTATGTTTACGTTTGTACACATCACTGATAATGATCTACGTGTTGTTGTAAAAAACAATTTTATTACTTTGTATTAGTGGACAAATATCCTTAAATGATTAGTTAAAATTAAGCATTTATAATTGTGTGAAATCTTGTATCTTATATGTACTCATATGAATGATTAACCAGTATCTAGACATGCATTTAAACAAGTTTAGAATCTGCACACTAACTGGCATGTTGACTCAGTATTAGCACCTTTCTAAATTCTTAGACCTCTAACATTGAACAGATCTGCACTTAGGCTCACATAAATTACAAGTGTTAGCCAAAAGGGGGAGTTGAACTTTAGGGCATCTCAGTGACCTTAAGTCCATTAGTGACTCCTCTGAATCTTGGTGACAGAAAAGGAGTGTGGGAAACAAAACCTACAGTGTCAGAAGGGCATGATGAGTGTTTTGGGGTCACAGGTGCATGGGAAACCTGCACGCGAGAAACATGAGTACTAACATGTCTAATTATGCATATTAATATATGTTAATCAGCCAGAAACGCCTTGCCAGCAGGGTATACGTCATGTAGGCGCCAGATGCCTATTTTGTGCCTAGTTTTTGAATTTGCCCCATATTATGTGTATTTCATATTTTATAGTATAATGTCATATTGATAAAATATTTGATTTAAATTCATGCTTGATATATTTAATAATTTAAGTTAAAAACATATGTAAAAGGTTAAAATGTGGATTTAGAATAATTACAGGAAGTTACATAGTTGACCTTTAATCACGCAAGGTGCACAGTGCACAGGAGACAGTGTAGTTAGATTGACACGGGAGAAGGAAGGTTGGTGCCTCACGGTTTTCTGACCGTGCCGTGTCGTGTTGTGTCCGTAGTCATGCTGTGGAGTGATTATAATTTACATTAGTGGAAGCTTAAGAGGCACAATTTCGTTTGTATTCGTTTTTGTTATCTTTTTTGTTTTAAATAAAAATACAAAACGTGACTTTGGTTGAGGATATTTTGGATCCTGAAACACGCGTCAGCCACAAAGCTCCAACCTAGAAAGATTTTGTTTAAAATACCCTACAACTTTAGTCAGAAAACCTTCTGCTTCGTGTGGAGAAGGAATTGGAAAGGACAACGGACTCGTGGAAACTGTGGAAACGTTGGACAACGTTTTATCAAAGCGAAAAGAGTAGCTGTGAACACTGGATGGACAGTAACTAATCACGAGACGAGTGGATGATCATGCTGGTAAGCTGCAACTTGTGTGTTATTTTGGAAGTTTGCCATTATGCATGAAGTTACTGAACAGTTAACTAGTGGAAAAAGAGAATCGAAAATGACAGAGAAAGCCGTTGAAGACAAGCTACACCGCTTAACACAGTCAAGGAAAGCTAAGCTAGGCCATCTAACTAGCCAAATTAACCGGATTGTAACGCTAATGGAATTCGATGGTAACGTGGACATAGTTAAACAGAAATTGCGCGTGGACTTTAAAGATTCATTCGGTGAGTTGTGTAAGATAAACGATGGTCTGCAACAATTAATGAATGAGGAAGAGTTTAAGAAGGACCAAAATTCGTGGTTTAACCCAAATGCGAGCCGAATGCAGGGGTTCATTGAACATGCGGAAGTGTGGATTAAAGCAGCTGCGGCTCGCGCTGAGCAAGCAAGACGCTGTGACGCCGAAATTCGTCCTTCTGACAGCGCGTCTGCTGTATCGGTTGCCTCGAGCAAGAGGAGTAAAGGGCGCGAGACAATAGCTGGAAGCAGAGTATCCACCACTTCTTCAAAACTTAAGCTTAAAGCAGAGATGGAGAAAGCTACATTGCTCGCAGAGGCAACAACTTTGCAACAAAAACAAGATTTACAGTTGCAAGAAGCTGAATTAAAAGCAAAAAGGGAACAAATAGAAGCTGAATTAAAACGCCAAGAAGCTGAAATAAAAGTTAAAAAGGAACAATTAGATCTGCAAACACTTATTGCAGCAATGGATGCAAAAATAAAAGTTTTAGAAAATTATGAAAATGAACGCTTTTCACAAGTGAGCCATGCATCACGCCATTCATCACGTCATTCATTAACAATTGAGTCTGGATATATTCAACTGCCCTTAAGTCGAAATCCAGACACTGACAATACAAGTGCACATGATCAGTTCATCCCACTGCAGCCTCAGCCTATTGCTGCACAGCACATTCAGTCCATTGGTGCACAGCAGCCACAGCTTATTGGCACACGGCAGCCTACAGCTACACCTGTAGCAGATGACCATGCAGTTGAAACACTCTGCAGTGTTATGACTCGTCAGAATACAATAACTGAGTTGATGGTGAAGCAACAGAAAATGATGACCCTGCCACCATTAGACATTCCCACCTTTAGTGGTGACCCCCTTGAGTACAACGCATTTGTAAGGGCATTTGAACATGGTGTAGAATCACGCACTGAAAGCCCTAAGGATCGTCTCTATTTTTTAGAGCAGTTTACGTGTGGTCAACCTAAAGAGTTGATAAAGAGCTGCCTTCATATGAAGCCAGACGAAGGCTACCCGAAAGCAAAGAGGTTACTGAAGGAACACTTCGGCAACGATTACAAGATTGCTGTAGCCTACATGAACAAGGTAGTAAACTGGACGCCTATCAAGCCGGAGGATGTTGACTCACTGAACGCCTTTTCACTCTTTCTGACAGCATGCCTCAACACCATGACTGAAGTGAGTTACATGGAGGAGCTTGATAATGTTGCGAATTTAAAGGCCATTGTTTTGAAGCTTCCTTATAAGCTACGTGAAAGGTGGAGGGGTGTTGTATTTGGTGTGCAAGAGCAAGCTGACAAGAGAATCAAGTTCAAGGATTTGGTGGAGTTTATTAACAAACAAGCCAAGATCGCACTGCACCCAGTCTTCGGAGACATAAGAGATAGCACAACATTTAAAGCACCTACACTTAAGCAAAACAATAACAAAGAGCAGAAGAAAGGCATAATTAAGAAGTCATTCACTATAAGTGCTAAACAGTTGGACAAACAGGAGGAAAACACAAAGTCAAAGGAAAACATGGATTCAGAGATGACTGCCACAAATACGTGTTTCTTTTGTGACGGTGAACACAACTTGGACTCGTGTACTAAGCTTAAAAGCAAGCCACACAACGAGAAGATAGACTTCCTGAAGAGCAAAGGATGTTGTTTTGGCTGCTTAAAGCAAGGCCACATGAGTAAATCCTGCAAGGCAAAAGTCAGCTGTCAGGTGTGTTCGCTAACGCATCCAACGTTGCTGCACATAAAGAAAAGGGGCATCGGTGCTGAAACAAAAAGGGAGACACAGAGTTGTGAAACACAAACTATCCTCAGTGCCTTCATTGCTGCAGAGTATGAAGGTGGTGAGCTGATTGGGGCCGGGGAAGACGACTGTACGCTGGCTATTGTTCCTGTCCAAGTCAAAGCCAAGAGGAGAAATGCAGTGGTGCGGACGTATGCCTTCTTGGACCCAGGAAGCTCCGCCACATTCTGTACCGAAGCATTGATGAAGAAGTTGAAGCTCACTGGAAGAAAGACCGACATACTGCTGAGAACTATGAACGAAGAGAAACCTGTTTGTACTCACATAGTGTCAGGCTTGGAAGTCAGCAGTTTGTCCGGTGAGGAGTTCATCGATCTTCCAGACGTTTTCTCGCAGAAAGCCATACCTGTTGGAAAAGAAAACATACCGAAACAAAAGGATCTTGAAAGGTGGACCTACCTTAAAGGAATACACTTACCTCATATCGAAGCCGACATTGGATTGCTCATAGGAGCAAATGTGCCCAAAGCTATGGAGCCATGGGAGTTGGTGAACAGTGTCGGTGAAGGGCCATACGCCGTGCGAACCAAGCTAGGCTGGACTGTAAACGGGCCTTTGAGGGAGACATGTAGCGCTGAAAACAAAGGAAGGCTAAAGAGGACAACAGCAATCCGCATATCAGTCAGCAGTTTGGAGAACCTGTGGCTACAACAGTTCAAGGTGGATTTTCCGGAATGTGGAAAACATGAAGAAGTGGAGATGTCCAGGGAAGACCATCAGTTCATGGACATGGTCACGGAATCTGCTACACTGATTGATGGTCATTACTCCTTATGTCTACCACTCAAGAACAGATTGGTTCACATGCCAAACAATCGACCAATAGCTGAACAGCGAGCACAAAACCTAAAGCGGAAGTTTCTCCGAAACGACAGCTACAGACAGGAGTATACAGACTTTATGGAAGACCTGATAAAAAAGGGCTATGCAGTGCAACTTTCAGAGGACGAACTGATACACAAAGAAGGGAAGGTGTGGTATATACCACATCACGCCGTATACCACCCTGTGAAACAGACACTAAGGGTTGTGTTCGATTGTGCAGCATCGTATCAAGGCACATCCCTGAACAACCAACTCCTTCAGGGTCCAGACTTGACCAGCAGTCTGATTGGTGTTGTGATACGATTCAGACAAGAGCATGTTGCGATTATGGCAGACGTGGAAGCAATGTTCCACCAAGTTAAGGTGTCTGAGGAAGATTCTGACCTGCTCAGGTTCCTCTGGTGGACAGACGGTGACTGCAACCGGACGTTGACGGAGCACAAGATGACTGTACATCTATTTGGGGCCACATCCTCACCGAGTTGCGCCAGCTTCGCTTTGAGGAGGTGTGCTGAAGATCAGAGTGGGCAGTTCGGACCTGAAGTAGTTCAAACTGTCTTACAGAACTTTTACGTAGATGACTGCCTCAAGTCTGTCGCTACAGAGGAGGCAGCTGTATCCATATGTCAAGACCTCATGAAGATCTGTGCCAAAGGAGGCTTCCGTCTCACCAAATGGGTGAGCAACCGACGGAAAGTGCTTGACTCCATTCCCAAGTCTGAATTGGCAACAGAAATAAAAACGTTGGATCTGGATCATGACGAACTACCTATGGAGAGGGCTCTCGGTCTCAACTGGTGTGTTGAGTCAGACGTATTCAAATTCAAGATCAACATAAGAGATCGCCCATTCACTAGGAGAGGACTTCTCTCAGTCATTGGTTCAGTTTATGATCCATTAGGCTTTTTGACACCCGTAGTCTTGCCAGCGAAAGCTATCCTGCAAGAATTATGCAGATTGAAGATTGGATGGGACGACGACTTACCTGAGCATGTGAAGAAGCAGTGGACGGACTGGCTAGCTAGTCTTCCTGCCTTGGAGGATTTCTCAGTGGCCAGATGTCTCAAGCCCGAAGAGTTTGGAAGTTGCGTATTCGCGCAATTACATCACTTTGCGGACGCGAGTGAGGATGCGTACGGGTCGGTTAGTTACCTTCTCCTGCGCAATGCAGACAATAAGACGCACTGCACATTCATGATGGGCAAGTCCAGAGTAGCGCCTCTTAGGCCTCCTACCATTCCCCGGATGGAATTGATTGCGGCTATGTTGGCCATTAAGATGGATGGTGTTCTAAGAAGAGAGCTTCAACTGGATCTTGCAGAATCAATATTTTGGACTGACAGTACGGTGGTACTCCGGTATCTGCAGAATGAGAACACACGTTTCCGCACATTTGTGGCAAACAGAGTTTCGGCTATCTTAAAAAACTCTGATGTGGAGCAGTGGAGACATGTCAGCACTGACGTGAATCCAGCCGACTGCGCCTCTAGAGGGCAAAGAGTGGATCAATTCTTGAAGAACACCACATGGGTGTTTGGTCCTGAGTTTCTCCATGGTCCCGAAGAGAATTGGCCCAACACTCCATTGAGCCACACACAACTTCCATCAGATGATCCTGAGATCAAAAAGGTCATAGTGAATCGAGTGGAAGTGGAAGAGAATGTAACTCCATTCAAAAGACTAATCAATCACTTCTCATCCTGGATCAAATTGAAAAGAATCATGGCGTGGTTCCTAAAGTTGAAGGCCATCCTGCGAAGCCTCTGTCAAAAACGCAAAGAGCTGCGTGCAGTTGACACTGAGAACAGTGCAGTTCAATGTGAACAGCTGATCCAAAGCCAGATTGACCGCTTCAAGGCGAGCATTAGACCTACTCAGCTTTCAGTGGAAGACTTGGAGCAAGCAGAACTTGACATAATCAAATTCTGTCAGAAAGAGAAATACTCAGAGGAGATTGCGGCTTTGCACAAAGGTCAGAGCGTGAAGCGCAGTAGTCACGTGTACAAGCTAAACCCAGTATTTCAAGATGACCTGTTGCGAGTTGGCGGAAGATTGAGTCAGGCAGCTATGCCAGAAAGTAGCAAGCAGCCAGTCATCCTGTCCAGAGACTTTCACATAACAGACTTACTCCTTCAACAGATTCACTTAAAGACTGGACATGGAGGGCGCAATCATATGCTCTCTGAGCTGCGTCAAAGATTTTGGATTCCAAGCGCCAACATGGCCATTAGGAAAGTGATTGGGAAGTGTGTGATGTGCCGCCGCTTGCATGGGAAAGTTGGACACCAACTTATGGCTGATCTTCCACAAGAGCGAGTGATCCCTGATGACCCACCTTTCACGCGTGTTGGCGTGGATTATTTTGGACCACTGGAGGTCAAGCGTGGAAGAACCATCTTGAAGAAGTATGGAGTCATATTCACTTGTTTAGCCATTCGCGCAGTGCACATTGAGTTGGCCTCGTCATTGGACACTGATTCGTGCATTAACGCGATTCGGCGCTTTATAGCGCGCAGAGGACAAGTGAAAGAGATTCGCTCGGATAATGGGACAAATTTTGTAGCTGCCAATCGTGAGCTGAAGGCAGCCATTGCTGATTGGAACTCCTCAGATTTTCAGCATCTGTTCCACCAGCATGGGATCAAGTGGACGTTCAACCCTCCCACCGCATCACATCACGGTGGAGCATGGGAGAGGTTGATACGATCAATACGAAAAGTGCTAAATTCAACTGTGAGAGAACAGATCCTTGATGAGGAAGGCCTTCTTACGGTCCTGTGTGAGGCAGAGTCGATCATCAACAGCCGTCCGATCACCAAGGCATCCAACGATCCGAATGATTTAGAGGCTTTGACGCCTAATCATTTGTTGTTGCTGAAGACAACGCCCTCATTGCCTCCAGGATTGTTTGACCAGGACGACCTCTACTCTAGGCGCAGGTGGAAACAGGTGCAATATCTGTCCAACTTGTTTTGGAAGAGATGGACTAAGGAGTACCTACCTCAACTACAGGAGCGCCAGCGCTGGGCCACAGCATCTAAGAACTTTGAGGAAGGAGACGTTGTACTTCTTGTGAATGACTGTGCGCCTAGAAACTACTGGATTATGGGCAAGATCATCGAAGCAATTCCAGACAAGAATGGTCTGGTCCGCAGAGTCAAGATAAAGACCAAGACTAACATCTTGGACAGACCCATTACGAAGATCTGTCTGCTTGTGGAGTCTGACTGGGCCAGTGGTAAAGACTAAGCCCCTACGATGAGCCATGTGCTAGCAACCTCTGGCTCTACTTTCTCTCTTTATTTCTCTACCTTTCTCTCTCTTTCTTTACTTTCTTTATTGCAGATGGAGTGATTATGGACTTTATATCCTTGAAAGTTTTGACAATAGAACAATAGACATTTAGTGTACATTATTAATAGTATCTTGGTTATGGGACAGAAATTTGCATATTTCTTATACGTGGATATGATTCATATTTTACTTAGTAAGAAGAAGTTTGGTAATTGTTCTATGTTACTTTGTTATTAGAACAATTAGGGGCCGGTAATGTAGGCGCCAGATGCCTATTTTGTGCCTAGTTTTTGAATTTGCCCCATATTATGTGTATTTCATATTTTATAGTATAATGTCATATTGATAAAATATTTGATTTAAATTCATGCTTGATATATTTAATAATTTAAGTTAAAAACATATGTAAAAGGTTAAAATGTGGATTTAGAATAATTACAGGAAGTTACATAGTTGACCTTTAATCACGCAAGGTGCACAGTGCACAGGAGACAGTGTAGTTAGATTGACACGGGAGAAGGAAGGTTGGTGCCTCACGGTTTTCTGACCGTGCCGTGTCGTGTTGTGTCCGTAGTCATGCTGTGGAGTGATTATAATTTACATTAGTGGAAGCTTAAGAGGCACAATTTCGTTTGTATTCGTTTTTGTTATCTTTTTTGTTTTAAATAAAAATACAAAACGTGACTTTGGTTGAGGATATTTTGGATCCTGAAACACGCGTCAGCCACAAAGCTCCAACCTAGAAAGATTTTGTTTAAAATACCCTACACGTCATATCAGGTATAAAACTGTGGAGTCAGATGCGAAGAGTCAGAACTTTGCGTGGAAAGGGCACTTTGCATTTCTTATGTATTAGTTCTCCTGGATCCAGTATTGTAATAAATACTTTGATTTGCTTTGAACTTCACTCGACTGGTCTTTGTAAAACTTCCGGAACGAGCACGCCTCCCTGAGGAGGAAGGTTCTATTTTGGAACTTTTTGATATTTTCTAAATTTTAATTACTTTGGGAACGGTCCAAAAAGAACGTTTTAATTCTTCAGTGTGAAACCCCAATGTTGCCCGATATCAGAAGTCAGTCGATGTACAGGTCTAGCCTTAGGCATTGCAGCCATCTTAATGCCCCATGCCCCATATATAACAGATATAGTGTGTGAAATGTAGGTGCTCAGTAAATCTGGAATGGATCAGAGGACAGAATCTCATACATCATGTGGTTACCATAACATATGGTGTGTAAGAAGAATATAAATGAAAAGATACAGTCACTTGAATTCAGGACTTTGTTGCAGTTACAGCAGTACTCTCCTTGTCTTTAAGAACTAATAAAGCCACCTGATGGAGTTAAAATGGTGCCTGACCCACCTTTGACACTAAACTCTACTGTCATTTCTCTGACTGAGATCCAGCTCTGTGGGGACTCTCCTTTCTCTGGGTGTTTACAGTGGTAGAGACCTTCATCTGACCTGGAGACTTTATGGATGGTCATCTCTCCTGTCGTCTGGTTCTGGAGGAGTGATCCGTTTTTATAGAAATCAACTGGAAGAGGTGAGGAATTTGTGGAGCGAAATAAACAGCGGAGAGTCAGAGGATCTCCCTCAGTCACAGGGTGCACAGGACTCTCCAGAATCACATCACCATCTGTAGATAACAGTGAAAAGAGTGTTTTTAAACTGTCAACCACAAAATATTAAACATAAAATAAATATATACAGATATATTGTTGAGGAGAGTAATGGAGACTCACTGTACACTGTGACATTTACAGGATCACTTCCCTCTCCAGATTCAGACTGACACCAGTAAACTCCAGTGTACGATGTGGAGAGGGAGCTGATGTTGCAGGTAAATTCTGTGTCTGTTGAACAATCCGACACCTCACCGTGTGTGTATCTCTTCACTTTCCATCCAGTAGAGTCTCTCTGTCCCTCACAGCTCAGTGAGAGAGAGTCAGCGCTGAAGTGTTGAGTCCTGCTTGGACTGATGATCAGAGACACTGGAGGAGATTTACCTGAAAATACACAGAAGAGACACATATAGCATGTTGATAAATAGTAACATAAGGCTAAACAAACACGTAACACAGTTCTCCAGTTCCTCACCAGTCATCCATAGCGGGTGTGGTCTGCTGTGCTGTGTGTGATAGACCGGTTCTCCTCTCTCTGCTCCACACACATAAACTCCTGTGTGATTTAGAGCAGCAGGACTGAGAGTGTAGGAACCTCCAGCTCCTCTTCTGCTGTCTGACAGGAGCTCCACATAATACATGACGGTACCATGAGCATCTGTTACTGGGGTTAAACCTTGTCTGTGGGGAACAGCTCTGTACCAGCTGAATGTCCAGTCTGCATTGGAGCCTGGAACCTCACAGCTTAGAGTCACTGAGTCTCCTTCAGTCAACCAGCTCTGTGGAGACACACTCAACACTGCCTGGACTACACCTGACAGAGACAACATGGAGGATATAACACACACTAATAGAAACTAGTACATACATATAGAGTATCTAAAAGAGTTCGCTGGCATCTAGAAAATTTTTATTTCAGTTGTCTTTTATTGCTCGGCTATACTCGACACGGGCAGTAGGGGGCGAGCGCGGGCTTTGTTCTTCATAAAGCCATCTTTGGGAAACAACGCTTGTGTTTACTGTAAGGTTAATTTCCCTATTTAGATATAAAACCAGTAAAATAATGTTTAAATACATTTCAAAAAGTAATCGTAGAGGTTGCTTATTATATAAGCATTTACTTCGATATGTGAATATTAGTTAATCGAATTTAATGCTGTTAATCAATGTGTAATTTATGTGAACGAGTCCTCACCGCCATTTTAGATTCTTCAGTGTTTCAGCAGAGTCGAGTTAATGGCGGAGGTGACTGCAGGATACCGAGATAAATAACCTCAACAACGGCTCAAAACTGAATTTGTTAAAAATAAACAATAATAATAACAAACAATAAAAGAGAAATAAACTTTTCTGTATAACATGAATGCTAGTGTGATGTTTAAAACTTTTAATTGTGTTAAAGTAAAATATCCTGCAATGTTACCAGTTTAATTACAGATAAAATAAATGATAATACAAGCAAAATAGAAGATAATTTTAAGAATTAATCATTATTATATTAGTTATGTAATGACATAATTGTTGGGAGTAGGGCTACAAACAAACTCCTCCACACAGCCCTGTGAACTCACATCATTTCCGTGTCGGCTAAACTTGCTCCCACCTGCATCCCTTCTACACCCTTTTTCTTGTGTCCACACAGTTTGTCTTCATACACACTCCAAAGCTGCCCTGAACTACTCCAGTTCAACCTTTAGGGCTTGGTCAGTACCAACAAAATGAATAAGTCCCTGATGGGAAAGTTGTGGAGGACAAACCCGCATGGAGGAGGGAAATACACTGGGGCTCAACACTGACTATTGGAACATGGTTTTGGCTGCAGACAGGAGCAAGAAGCAGAGAAGAGTATGGTTAGTTCCAGCAGCAGTTCACTATTGGAGAGCCGAGTTAGTCCCAGTTGAGAGTGCAGAGCTCACTCTGGGGCTCATTGGACACTGAATCAGTGGCACTTTCTTTTCTACTTGCTGTCTGCAGCCAGAGCCAGTGTCCCATGTGTAACCCCTGATGTGCATTCTCTCACTTATTAAAGCAAACTTATGCCCATGATTTAATGTGTCCTAATAGCATTCTCTCTTCTCCCTTAGTGAAAGTCTCACTCACCTGTGACGTTTACCCAGAGTGCATCACTGTAGTGTGTGTAGTAGACTGGGTCTCCTCTGCCAGCTCTGCACCAGTACCGACCTCCATCAGAGAGCCTAACTGACCTGATGGTGTAGTTGTAGGTGCGGCTGTTGTTCTCAGGGTTCTGTGTGTGTTTGGACCAGTAGAACGTCCATCCAGCAGACGGACCCAGACTGCAGTACAGAGTCACTGTGTTTCCTGTCAGTACGGCTACTTTAAGGCTTGAAGTGAGTGTAGGACGAGGCTTATCTGTGGATGAAGAACAAGGTAAAGAGGTTTTTTTTTGGTTCAGTACCTTTTTAGTACTTAATATATTATTATTTTTAAATGTTAATACTGAAAAATGGTCATCAAGTGCAAGTTAGTGGTTTTTAGGAGATATTTAAGCAGATTTAAATAAGACAAAGTGCAATCCCAAGAAGAAAATATTTTAAAGAACCAACAAAACTATACACTTAGATTAACACTATTTAAAGTTTTCATAAAGAACGACAATAGATTTAATTATAAAACACCACTCAAATTTTAACTTTCCTTGGTAGGCACAATGTAAGAGAGACCCCACACTCACCTGATACAGTCAGAATAACAGCGACACTGGTGTGTGTGTATATTCGGCCTGATGTTCCTTTACAGGTATAAACACCTGCATCAGACTGACCAACGTTTCCGATTGTGTATTTGTTCCCTAAAAAACTGCGGAGAACCTGATTATTCTTATTCCACTCATAATTCCAGTCGTATCCACCTCCTGTTTCACACGTCAGAGTGACCCTCTCTCCAATGAACACACTCTCCGCTGGCTGCACTTTCACTGTAGGCTTCTGTCTCTCTGCAGAAAGATGTTAAACCTTGTTGTGACATATGCTCACCTAAAAGTGCACTATTTTTCCTGTTTGTGATTAAAATAAGGTGAGATAATGTGAGAAGCAAAAAATACTCACCTGATACAGTCAGAGTAACAGCGTCACTGGTGTGTGTGTATATTCGGCCTGATGACTGTGTTCCTTTACAGGTAAATTCACCTGCGTCAGACTGACCAACATTAGAGATTATATAATCCTTCCTTACAGAACCCCTGAGAGACTGAGTGTTTTTATACCACTCATAATTCCAATAATTTTCACCTTCTGTTTCACACATCAGAGTAACCCTCTCTCCAATGAACACACTCTCCGCTGGCTGAACTTTCACTGTAGGCTTCTTTCTCTCTGCAGGAAGATTTTATATAATTGTTTGTGGCTTATACACATTCTCTAAAAATGCACCTGGACATGTTTAATTGTTAGTGATTAAAATAATGTGATAAAGAGCCCACAGTCTCCTGATACTGTCAGAGTAACAGTGTGACTGTGGTGTGTGTATATTCTCTGTATTGACTGTGTTCCCTTAAAGGTATAAACACCTGCACTGGAGAGTTTAACACCAGACACCGGGTATTCATTGATGTGCATCACTCTTCTTATAGTTAATAACTCACATTATTAATAAATAATTAAAACAGGAAACATTACGTACCTCTCACTGTAATCTTGATGAAGGCACTGTATGAACTATTCAGTGACCATTTCCCAATACACCTGAACCATGTTTCTCCTGGATCAGACACTGTTACTCTGACTGTGGTGGTGTGAGTATCTTTATGAATCAGATCAGGACTAAAATACTGAAAGTCTTTCATCCAGAAAATCTCAGCTCCAGTCGACTGTGTCTCACAGCTCAGAGTCACTGTGTCTCCAGTAAAGACTGTGCCCTCAGGCTCCACTCTCAGTGTGGGTATTTCTGTTGAAATAAAATGAAGAAGTCAGCACAGCTGCTTTTCTCTTTACACTTCACAGCTGTGTGTTAACGAATGAGCGCCCTGCATCAAACTCTTCTCCACATTTAACACACAATTAGTGTTTATCTGCTGAATGTAACATATTGTAAGATTGTGGCCTGTGCAAAAATTACAGCATTAAATTATTTAAAATTATACATTCATTCATTCATTCATTGTCTGTAACCCTTATCCAGTTCAGGGCGGCGGTGGGTCTGGAGCCTTCCCAGAATTACGAGGCACAAGACAGGAACACACCCTGGAGGGGGAGCCAGTCCTTCACAAGGCAACACACACTCACACATTCACACTTTATAGTCTCCAATCCACCTAACAATGTGTGTTTTTTTGGAGTGTGGGAGAAACCGGAGCACTCGGAGGAAACCCACACAGACACAGGGAGAACACACCACACTCATCACAGACAGTAACCTGGAGGAAACCCACACGGACACAGGGAGAACACACCACACTCCTCACAGACAGTCACCGGAAACCCAAGCATACATGGGGACAACACACCACACTCCTCACAGACAGTCACCCAAAGGAAACCCACGCAGACACAGGCAGAAAACACCACACTCCTCACAGACAGTAACCTGGAGGAAACCCACACGGACACAGGGAGAACACACCACACTCCTCACAGACAGTCACCGGAAACCCAAGCATACATGGGGACAACACACCACACTCCTCACAGACAGTCACCCAGAGGAAACCCACGCAGACACAGGCAGAACACACCACACTCTTCACAGACAGTCACCCGGAGGAAACCTACGCAGACACAGGGAGAACACACCACACAAACACAAAAAAAGAATTTTTGATTAAGAAATAAATCACTCCTCACAGACAGTCACCTGGAGCAGTAATCGAACCCACCACCTCCAGGACCCTGGAGCTGTGACAGAGACACTACCTGCTGCTCCACCGTACTGCCCTAAACTACATAAATAAACAAATAAATTAAACATGGAAAATGTGTGTTTGTTTAGACCAGAGTATGTCCATTGCAGGCAGTGCATTACGTAATGAAATAGCTCTATTATCCAAAAAGCCCATGCTGTGAAGTTTATGTCTTTAATTTTTCTGTACATTTCCCTCTGTAACTTTCTACAGCTCTGTGTCCTCATTAAAATTCCTAACTGAAGATTCATTGAGAAAAACTCATTTAATGTCATGGCCATGATGCAGGGAGTAGCTCCTCTTTTCTTAAGCAGCCATGTCAAAAGGTGTTTCTGGCAGTCTTGAAATAATACTACTGTGTTTTTGAAGAGTCAAAGTATTGCCCTGAATCAATCAATGAGAACAACTTCCCTTGTATCTTCCCTGATAGCACAAGCATATTCCTTAATGGTCTGTAACCACCCATCAACTTCAGGGCCATGGTTGGTCCAGAGCCCACCCAAAATGATATTACCATGATTTATTGTGCTCAGATTTTGGAATCATCAAGTTCTGGGAGCATGAGGAATCATTGCTACACACAAACTGTCCACCACAGAGTCCTGACCTTAACCCCAGTGAAAGTCTGATGTATTTTACGGAGCGTTTATCCAACACATCATCAGTACACGGCAGAAATAAGTGCAACTTTGGACAGAAATAAATTTTTGCATGACTTTGTTCATACCATGCCATGTTGAATGAACAGTGTGGTAAAAACGGGTTTTTTTAGGTAAGGAAATGAATCTGCATTTGAGTGTACATGAATAATACTGAATTAATTCAATAGAGGAACATGATTCACCTTGAGTTTGTCCACAGTGGAGGAGTCCAACCAGCACTAAAGCACAGACAGAAGAACACAGGATACGATGCATTAATGTGAATGAAGAAATCTGAAAGAGATTGTGCAGCTGGAGCTAGAGAATCAGATCAGGTAACAATCATCATTTCCATCCAGTAAAAGTGCTACATGCTACATTTTCAGTGATGCCATAGATAGAAAAACCTCCTTTGGTTCATGAAAGAACTGTGTTTGTTTAAGAGGTGTGTGTGTGTGTGTGTGTGTGTGAAGAACCTTTTGATGGTTTACAGAAACTTCACATGAAGTCATTAGCAAAGATGTCTCTTTGTGGAACCAAAAGAGGTTCTTCTGTGTTATTGTTGAAGAACACTTTGTAGCGCTCTTATTTTAAAGAGTGTCCTGTTATTATCACGTTATTAAAGTGCAGAATAAAAGTACTGTATATGGGTCAAAAACATAATAATGTAAATGAGGATGTTACAGCTCTAAAACGTTTATTCCTGATCGTAACCCTCTCTAGTAGAAGAAGGTCCAACATAAAATACATGAAGTCAAAATGTAATACAAAATTCTCTCATTGATGAACACGTAGAGACCAAGCACAGTTACTCGCCTTTGGGAAAGCTTCATGTCCCGTTGTTTTTTTTTTTTTTTACCTAAATGTTACTATTTACTCAGCATTTGTTTGGAGTCTGTGAGCATCTTTGCTGTGTACAAGTGAATTTGTTCACTCTAATCTACATTAAATAGTAATTAAGTGTGGCACCCAAACTTTTGCTTTAGACTGAAGGCGAATATTAAACTCATACGACCAGGTGCTAGACTTTATCTGGATCTTTGCAATGAGGAGTAAAGTTTTTTTGCGGAATGAGGCAATGAATAAACCACACAAACTGTTAGTCACTGAAAGAAAAAAAAAATACATGTTTTGCAACTGACTGTAAGTGTAGTCAAACAATTAAAAATAAAATGTGTTTAACTTTCAATCGTGGCTTTAAACACATGAAAATCAGAAATAAATTGTCTCTAATGTTTCAAAATTGTAATGTTTAATTTCTGTGTGTGTGTGTGGACGCAGTTCAGGACCTACACGGCTAGAGCTCAAGAATTTTTGATTTAGAAATAAATCACTTCAATCTCTGATCTCAAGCTCAAGGTAAAGCTGTTACTTTATTATTGTCTTCCTACAGCAGCCCTCACTCTATTGAAGTTAGTGAAGATATTAAAGGACAGTTTTACTCACCGAGCATCACAGAGAGAGGACTGAGCTCCATTCTGCCCCAGTAAAGACTGAGAACTGCAGTGTGTTAAACTCTCAACACTTCCTGTGTTCTTATCCTCAGAGAGAGAGAGACCTCAGTATTGAACTGCTTTTCTTTTAGACTCCTGATACAGTTATGAAACCGATTATTACTCTGAGCCCACTTTGCTTACTGCAATAATAAGTTTGTTTAAGTTTGTAATAAGTTTTCTTAGCTATTAAACTTGACGAACCTGAAATATAACACAAGGACATGACCATATTAAACATCTGCGTACTTGTGTAAGAACATGATAATTATTGATTTCATAGCATTTGCATGTACATTTCAATTCCCAAAAACATTAATCGAAATAATTCAATTATTAGCTTTATATAGACTATTTGTTTTGCTAGCTAGTTAGCATTTTTATGTTAGCGTAGCCTTAAAAATTAGCTACTCATTTAAATGACAAGGTTTTAGCTGTTTATCCAATAGCTTTCCTGTAAATTGCACTTTTTGGCTAGTGCTCTAATCATTTTATTATTGAATTTAATTTTTTATTAACTTTTTAAAGGTTTTATTTGTTTTTCCCAAAAAATTTTAACCATTTCAGCACTTTTCACAGATACTTGTGGTTTATTTTGATTTTTATTGGACACTGTCATAGAAACTTGTTCACGTCAAGCACCAAAATGAACAAACTAGTAGAAATGCTCCACAATTACTTACAATTATTTTGAGAATGACTTTGAAATAATTTACTGAATACTCAGTCCTGGAATGGGTAGTGTGTATATGCATCATCCAGGTTTATTCACAGATAATGGAATTTCAGGTTGAAGAATTAATGGAATAAAAACTGGTCTCCCTTCAGTAGTTACAGTTATATTCATAATCAGTGCCTTATACCACTGTGGATTAAAGCTCTTCTTTAGATTAGCATTCATTCATTCATTGTCTGTAAATACTTATCCAGTTCGAGGTTGCGGTAGGTCCGGACCCTACCCGGCAGAAACACACCCTGGAGGGTGGGGGGGGCATCTTTACACTAGCAATAAAATCATAATAAATATAAGTTACTACTCTATGATACAATTAATTGCATTAATTTTGTTGATGAAATATAGTTAACAACTGTTCCATTGGGTATTTCAGCTCGATTGGTCTCTGACCCTTTACACGATTGCTGACCTGTGGCCACCTTGTTTATTTCTGACCTCCAGGTAAATGGGTTTCAGTTCCACTTTGGTTGGTAATATCTGAGTGTCTGTGGCATTAGAACAGAAGTCAGACCACAAACACTTATCTAACCCCTCTCTATTCTCAGCCCTAGAAGATTCTTGGTTTGGGTTTGGTTGATGAAGTGAACAACAAAGCTCCTGATGCTTATAGATGTGTGACCAGTGACACAGTTCCCACAGTTCTACAATCTGTCTGCTGTAGTGGCTCAGTTCTTTTCTGCTTTATCTGTTTGTACTCTATTGGAACTGTGGTGATTTTGAGTGATAGAATGGACACAGCTGGTATAATACTGGATCACAAATACTATTATACTCTAAAGTATTGGATGATACCCCATGGATTGCAGTTCCACTGCTTCACAGCTTAATACTGGGTGTTCATATCTTTTTAGCTGAGCTTTGGGGACCTCAGGCTTAAGCATGAATGCTCCAGAGCATTTGCTTTCCTGCTTTTCCATTATGATTATGCCGTCTGTGTGGAAATCTGACTGCTGTGTCCAAATTGGGAGCAACTTAAAGTAGATCAGTTCACTGATTATATACAAGAGGATTCCAGAGGTTTTGGTTGTATTGTGTTATCAGTAATAGAGTAAGCATTAATAAGAACTGGGAGTAAGTGCTGATTTATTCATGAGAATATGTTCATATCCTATACTTTTGCCTACCCTACCCATATTTATAATAATTATATAAAAAAACATTGCCCTTTACTAATCAAAGTAGCCCCAAACACACCATCCTGAATAATAAATGTAAATAATATTGAATCTTATTTCCTCCCAAAATAAGAAACTGAATCAAGTTATTTTCATCAATTTCATTTTTCAAATGATACATTTTAACCTTTATTTCACAGTGAAATAGTATGAAATGAGGGTGTTACAAAAATATAAAAATATATCCCATATCAAAAATATAAATAGTTAGAAATAAATGTGGTAAACAATTATATTAATCATAAAATTGGCCAAAACCAAATAAAATACACAATCACACTTGAGTGTATTTATCTTATATCTGAGTAAATCATTGATTCTAATGGTGAAATATTGTGGAAAATCATAAAACTATTACAAAAATATCAAAGTACTGAATAAATGATTGAACACTAAACATTCTCTGAATTTGTTTCAAATCAAGTCTTTCATCAATTCTCCAATTTAAGAAATTAGTTCAGAAACAGAAAAGTAAAAATAATACAAACGTATTCAAAGTCATGAAAATCTAAATATAACCCACACAATATAATCATGTAGAATATTGTGTTCCTGCCTTGCACACAGTGATTCCTGGTTTGCTCGGGACCCACTGTGACTCCAAACTGAAGAAGCAGTTACAAACAAAGAATAAATATTGTTTAAAATGTATTCATTTAATTTACTTACTGAATAAGAAAAAAACCTGGTGTAGTCTGTACAGCAGAGTTAATAACATTATTTCTGAAAGGGAGATGAAATATTTTGAATTAAGTCCTAGAATTAACCAGTTTATGCTCCATACAGTGGGTCCACCATATGGGGGCAGCCATGGGTAAAATAACTGCTGCATTAACTGTGAAATACACAGTGTTAGACAATGTAAGTTAGTCTTTGATCAGACATTAGGATTCAGTTTTAAGTGGATAAAGATAGTCCTGATGTAGAGAAACCATTGGAGGTCTTACCTCAAAATCTGCAGCATTTAACCCCCAGCACAATGGAGATTATCACAAAGGGAGACATTGCCAAGACATGACTGAGAAAACTGAGCACTGTAGGACAGAGATAAATACTGAATGCAATATCATGAAAAGTTACATTATTAGTACATTATAATTATTAGATACTAGGCCATGGGTTTCCTGAAAGGACTCTTTGAGGAACATGGGATATGCAAAGACAAGGGTGACCTATTTGATAACGAATTTATACATTTTCTTCCAGCTGAAAAATGAACAGCACTTCCATTATAGGATCTATTTGTTTTAACCTGAGATATTGATGAATTCATTCATTCATTGATTCATTATCTGTAACCCCTTATCCAGTTCAGGGTCGCGGTGGGTCCAGAGCCTACCTGGAATCATTGGGTGCAAGGTGGGAATACACCCTGAAGGGGGCGCCAGTCCTTCACAGGGCAACATAGACACACACCACACATTCACTCACACACACACTCACGCCTACGGACAATTTTGAGTCGCCAATCCACCTACCAACGTGTGTTTTTGGACTGTGGGAGGGAACCGGAGCACCCGGAGGAAACCCACGCAGACACAGGGAGAACACACCACACTCCTCACAGACAGTCACCCGGAGGAAACCCACGCAGACACAGGGAGAACACACCAACTCTCCTCACAAACAGTCACCCGGAGGAAACCCACACAAAAGAACACACCACACTCCTCACAGACAGTCACCTGGAGGAAAACCACGCAGACACAGGGAGAACACACCAACTCCTCACAGACAGTCACCCGGAGCGGGAATTAAACCCAAAACCTCCAGGTCCCTGGAGCTGTGTGACTGTGACACTACCTGCTGCACCACCGTGCTGCCATCTGCCAAAACCTCTCTGTAAACTAAAATTGTGTAATGCACCGGAGATAAACAGCTTTAACAAACTTTAGCAAAATTTAACAAATTAAAACTTTAAAATTTTGGATCTGAGCATACACACAGCTGCGGAGTAGCACATTTCGACAAGGTAGCACAACTCCACAGAACACCGGTCCCAAAGCCCAGATCACCTGATCAGAATCCTGTCTCTGAATAAAGAACAGAACAGAAGTGTTGTTTTTGGTTGCAATATTTATTTATTTGTTTCAAAGTCAGGCATTAGAAGAATAATAAAAAATATATTTCATTTCATTGAACTCAGCTGTATTGGTTAGAAAAAGCTTTTAATTAAAGGAAACAATATTTTTACTTAAACTGAATTTTAAAGATGAACAAATATTTTAAGTATTTTAAATATTAATCTATTAATACATTTTATAATTATTAGAAATAAAAAGACTCTAAAAAGCACATGTACACATTGTATTATTATAACCACCATTCATTTATGAATATTTTTAGTTAGACATTGATTTAAGACAAAAAAAAAGCTTTCTGCATAAAACTATAGTCTAAAATTCACTGAGCAAACCCATGACTAAAAAACATATGTAATTCATACAACAACAAAAAAAAGCAAAACAAAATGGCAAAGTTTAAAACAGTGGCATAAAACATTAATAATATAAAATAAGTGTAATGATTGTAATGAAGTGTAATGATATTTTTTCTCTTGTTTCTGAAATAAAAGTGTATTCCTGCTCCTTTTGTCCATGTACATCAAAGTGATGCTGGGTATTAGATGTTGTCCCAACATTATTTTTGGGTCAACAGTGTCATGACCGGCATTAATCCAAAGAATAACATCTAAGGACATACTGGGGCCACTGGAATATTCAAATTTCGAGGAGTGAATTGAAGTGTGCTTTTACCATCGCTTTTACCTTTTATGCATTTTACATTACTACAGTTTCACCTCTGCCTTAGTTCTGTCACACCCTGCTCTGGCCACACTTCCTGTGTTTTCAGGCTTTTATAGATATATATAGATATAACGCAATACAGAGAGACACATTGCTTCTTTCCATATATAGCTCCCTGCTCAACAATATAAGAGCTTTTAATTTTAAACTATATTTGTAGGGCATTTCATAAACTTCAAATATTTAATGGTGTAATTCAGAAAAGCGAATTTTAACAGAGCTTTTTTGTGTGTGATTTGTGGTGGAGAAATATTTAAAAAAAAAAAAAAAAAAAAAAACAGATCCTGAAAACTAAGATTTCATAAGTTCAGAGACACATTAACCATTCACAGCGCCCTGTTCTCACAGAGCTGTCTGACCCCCTGATATTTTACAAAACTAAAAGGTCATCTGTCCCACACCAATCCACAGAACACTGTTGAACTTTACACAAAAACAGGTGAAAGGTCCACATTTTTAAAGCAAGAACACCAGGGAGTGAGGGGTCTGCTCAATATTTTAATGAGGCTGTAGACCTCCATTAAATACATCACTCAATTTCGTCAATCATTCATAGCTAAGTGTTTCTACATAAAAGAGCTGTTCTGTTATCAGTTATATATTAGTTCTAGATAAAAAACTGTAAAAGTGCTTGCATTTAATGAGGTTAAGATGTCACAGTTAAACTGTAAACAAGCTGCTTTAAATGGAATTCAGTTCAGTTCAGTGTAGTCTTCATTGTTTTAGTTTGTTAAACGGACAATAAAAGACTTGTGTCACAGTTGGGCAGGACAGACAAGGGAGGTGGACGTAAACACAAGGAATCCTTTATTTAACAGGACCAAAAACAAAAAAAAACATGAGCAAGGAGTTTCACAAACTAACCACACGAACAAAACAGGAACAGACAGACAACTGAGAACAGGGGTAGACATGGGAGACGCAGAGAACGAGAAACACACGTCTACACACACACACAAGATCCGACAAGGGAACACTGAAACAAAGGGACAGAGCACTGACAAGGAACACCTGGGGACAACAACGAGAGGGCAGGACTACAAAGGGGACACTGACGAGAGGGCGGAGCTAATGCGGGACTAGGGCAGAGACAAGAAACACAACCAGAGCCATTTGCTACATGAGCACATGGTGAGGAAAACACAGGACGTTACAACTTGCCCTGATCACGGTCCTCGTGTGCCTGACGTTTTTTAACTTTTATTTCACTACAGCAAATTAAAGAGGGACCTTTACTTCCGCGTGATTTTTTTAAAAAGGCACTGTACTCAAATGCCACTCAGAAAACTCATTTACAAAAGGAAAAATGACGACAGGAATATTTTAATGGTGATTTTGTAATGTTACTAAATGTAAGCACCTTTATATTTTATTAACCAGGATTATATACATTGGTTAAAGGAACAGGGCATCATTGGGAACCAACCTTTTATATTTACTCATTCCTGTATAAACATCTGAGTGAGAAACCAGTCCTGTACGTAATGGAGGTCCAGCCGCTCTGTTTAAAACGCTCTGTATAAACGCTCGCTCTCTGGTGCTGTGGTTTTAATTATCTATACAGTTTACTTGTTTTGGTGTAAAGGTAAAATTAAGCAGAGAGGTTGTGCAGATGAACTGGACAGAAGGCAGTAACAGTCAGATCTGTTCAGTTAAACACTGTGTACGATCACTCTGTGGAAGTTTAGATCTGAATTTTATCATTTAAATATTTCACCACCTCACAATTTCAAAACACACACACACACACAAAGAATTGTTAGTATTTAAATTCATGAACTACACCATTTACTTATTTCAAGTTCATCAAATGCCATATAAATATAATTCAGTTATTACATTCACTTCATCAACAAACAAAACCGACAGAAATATTGTTAATGAATATTGTATTCCTGGGTGTTCTTTTGAGTCTAAATAAGGAAAAGGGGCAATTAATTAGTCTCCACTAAGAATGAGAAGGTAATCGGGATTAACAATGATTTTAAATGTAATGAAGTAGAATTCTGATCATGGTGTAAATAGTTATTTTATTTTGACCTCACCCTTAAACGTAGGGCAGCCGTCTCCTTTATTTTTCTTTGGCCTCAGTTCAATTTCTGCATAAACCCCATCACTGGGTCCAGCTCCATCTGAGAGAGAGCAGAAGTTGTTATCATTCTAAGATATTATATTTCTTTAATCACATTTTAATAAACTCAGTCTTAAAACACAGTTCTCAACCAGTCACACATTACAGTCCACAACTACATTTTTCAGAAACAAGACCCACTTTCTGTGTCACATTCATGTTTTTGAAGTAACCCATATCTGTTATTTGGTGGAGGAGCCTTTAAATAATACTGCAGTTAAAATTCTCACCATTTCCATGGCCCTTGGAGCTGCTTTTAATCTCAGAGTAAGTCACACTATTGAGTCTTTCCCCTGCATCGTCTAAAAAAGAAGAGAAAATAAATCATTAGTAAGAATACAGCAGTGGAGCTGTGTTTTGCAGAAGTGCAGTTCTTACCATTTCTCTTGGACTCTCTGTTTTTAATAGTCACAACACTGGTGTAGGTTACGTCATCGGACCGAACCGCAGAATCACCTACAGCAAAAATGTCAGACATTAGAGACTCCACTGTGTTTTCACCTCATCAAAGCTATGTTTGGGTTGTTGTTTATTAATCGTAAAATGATTGTGACACACGGATTCAGTGTAGTTTTCCTACTGCATCTGTTCAAATATAATCATTTTTTTTTATAGAAAATAACTGAATGTTTGAAATTTTACTGTCACAAAGTGCTACATCTCTCTCTCTCACACAAACACACACACACAAATTACACTCACATGTTTATTATAGATACATGAGATATCACAGTTGAAACAGCATTTTCAGCTCCTACAGTGAATGATAAATGTCAGAATATCGAATTTCTGTTTTTGTAAATCTGTGCAACAGCTGGCATTTTACTTTTGCAGCTACAACACTCTCAGTTTCTGCAGGAACTACATCACAATAAGGAATTTTCTGGGGTCACAATTTCTTTTGCACTGCTTTAATTTTCATGTTGGATATGTGCAGATACAGTAAGCAGAATCTGTACTGAGTTTAAGACCTCATCCACATGGATATGGATATTTGTTTATGTTTTGGCCTCTCATCCACGGGAAAATGGTGTTGTAGATCAATAAAAACCGAGGTTTTCGAAAAGGCTCTCCAAGTATAAAGTAATTTGTGATTAAACCTCTGTGTTCCTCTCAGTCTTCATTGTGTTTAGATATCTGTCTTAAAAAGGTACTATGGCCCCCTACTGGACTGGAACGATGATGCATCCATTTTCATAGTCTTTTGAATGGGGATATTTTATAAAACAATTTTCAATATTTAACTCAGTTCTTAATATAAAGTCTGATCCAGTCAGGACCATGAATAAAAATATTTTTCCCCTCAGGATTTTAGACACATATTTTAGTTTTACAGATACAGCAAAAGTATGCTTATGTTTTAAAGGCAAATGCTTTGTTTTCAAACCTTTCTTTTTCTTGTAACAGCAGAATATGCCCAGTATGATAATGAGGAGCAAGAATACACTCAGTCCCACTGCCACTGTAACAACAGTAGATCCAGAACCAGAGGCTGGAGAGACAGATGCATGGATTTATATTGAAATACATGCGTTTACTGTAGAAATGTTTACTGTGAGACATAAAAAACATGAAGCCATTGCTCACCTTCTTCTGTCTGTTTTCTGACTGAGATCCAGCTCTGTGGGGACTCTCCTTTCTCTGGGTGTTTACAGTGGTAGAGTCCTTCATCTGACCTGGAGACTTTATGGATGGTCATCTCCCCTGTCGTCTGGTTCTGGAGGAGTGATCCGTTTTTATAGAAATCAACTGGAAGAGGTGAGGACTTTGTGGAGCGAAATAAAAAGCGGAGAGTCAGAGGATCTCCCTCAGTCACAGGGTGCACAGGACTCTCCAGAATCACATCACCATCTGTAGGATAACAGTGAAAAGAGTGTTTTTAAACTGTTAACCACAAAATATTAAACAAAAAATAAATATATACAGATATATTGTTGAGGAGAGTAATGGAGACTCACTGTACACTGTGACATTTACAGGATCACTTCCCTCTCCAGATTCAGACTGACACCAGTAAACTCCAGTGTACGATGTGGAGAGGGAGCTGATGTTGCAGGTAAATCCTGTGTCTGTTGAATAATCCGACACCTCACTGTGTGTGTATCTCTTCACTCTCCATCCAGTAGAGTCTCTCTGTCCCTCACAGCTCAGTGAGAGAGAGTCAGCGCTGAAGTGTTGAGTCCTGCTGGGACTGATGATCACAGACACTGGAGGAGATTTACCTGAAAATACACAGAAGAGACACATATAGAATGTTGATAAATAGTAACATAAGGCTAAACAAACACGTAACACAGTTCTCCAGTTCCTCACCAGTGATCCATAGCGGGTGTGGTCTGCTGTGCTGTGTGTGATAGACCGGTTCTCCTCTCTCTGCTCCACACACATAAACTCCTGTGTGATTTAGAGCAGCAGGACTGAGAGTGTAGGAACCTCCAGCTCCTCTTCTGCTGTCTGACAGGAGCTCCACATAATACATGACGGTGCCATGAGCATCTGTTACTGGGGTTAAACCTTGTCTGTGGGCAACAGCTCTGTACCAGCTGAATGTCCAGTCTGCAGTGGAGCCTGGAACCTCACAGCTTAGAGTCACTGAGTCTCCTTCAGTCAACCAGCTCTGTGGAGACACACTCATCACTGCCTGGACTACACCTGACAGAGACAACATGGAGGATATAACACACACAAACACGGTCATACAGAGAGAGCAGATTATTACATGCAGTAGAATTAACAATAAAATAAATGACACACTCACCTGATACAGTGAGAGTAACAGCATCACTGATCTCTGAGTTCTGATTCTTCATTTCTCCTCTGCAGGTGTATTTACTGCTGTTAGACTCTGTAACAGAGTGGATGGTGTTCTCCTGTGTTTCACTGCTCAGATACAATCCATCATCTTTAAACCAGCTGTAAGTCCACTCAGTGTCTCCTACTGCCCGTATGTCACATCTCAGTGTGACCATCTCTCCTTTAAACACCTGTTTATCAGGCTTTATGGACAATATGGCTTTAGGATTATCTGAAAACAAACACATTATTATTATTGCCAATAAACACAAACAACACTACAGATTATTTAACACCACAGCCCGTACTGCTCCCAGACAGCAAGTATATATCGGTCCACTGACATAAAAAGGCTGGCACACCACTGACTATAGACCACTGCTGGTCCACCATGGGACCACTCAGATTACTGTCCTGTACAGGATATAACTCATTTATAATCTCCTCAAACAGATTTTACAGTCATAGAGACATTTATTCTGGAAAACAAACTAATACAAATATCACCAACAACTATGAGAGATATAATAATGAGTATAAGCCTGATATAAAATGATTATGATAAAAATGTTGACACTGTGCTGGAATAAAATTATTTACTAATCTTATTTATAAAGAATAACAAAAGAACCTAATGAAGGAAAAAAAATTTAATTGGACTGTGAATGGAAAAGTGCTAAAATGTGGCATTTTGTCTAAAATTCTGTTTAATCACCAGCGGTTCGCACAGAAAGCGCTGCGTAAAACACTAGTGGACCTCCAACTTTGCCCTCAGTGGGACAACAGTGGTCCGCTGTCTCCTTGCTATCAGGAGCTCATATACGTTCAGAGATTATCAGCTTCACAGCATCATCAAAATTTCGACCGCAGGCTTTGTTCTTCATTCATTCATTATCTGCAACCGCTTATCCAATTCAGGGTTGCAGTGGGTCCAGAGCCTACCTGGAATCATTGGGCGCAAGGCGGGAATACACCCTGGAGGGGGCGCCAGTCCTTCACAGGGCAACACACACACACACACACACACACATTCCCTCCCACACTCACACCTACGGACACTTTTGAGTCGCCAATCCACCTACCAGCGTGTGTTTTTGGACTGTGGACTCCGGAGCACCCGGAGGAAACCCACACAGACACAGGGAGAACACACCACACTCCTCACAGACAGTCACTCAGAGCGGGAATCGAACCCAGGTCCCTGGAGCTGTGTGACTGTGACACTACCTGCTGCGCCACCATGCCGCCCTTCTTTGGGAAACAGTGCTTGTGTTTACTGTGAGGTTCATTTCCCTATTTAGATATAAAACCAGTAAAATAGTGTTTAAATATATTTGAAAAGGTAATCGTAAAGATTGTTTATTATATAAGCACTTACTTCGATATGTGAATATTAGTTAATCGAATTTAATACTGTTTATGTGTAATTTGTGTGAACGTGTCATCGCCGCCATTTTAGATTATCCAGTGTTTCAGAGTCGAGTTAATGGCGGAGGTGTCTGCAGGATACCGAGATAATGTTACCGTGTTTAATATGTTTCGTTTATTAAGTTTAATTCATGGATTAATTAATAATATTAATAGATTATCATGTTGTATAAAGAAATGATGTTAAATTGTCTTTATATAGCGTTTTTCACAACAGAAGTCATCACATAGCAGCTTTACAGAGATTTAACCCAAACGTCCTATCAGCAAGCCAGGGGCAAGGAAAAGCTCCCCCAGCGCACCAGAAAGAAATCTTGGTAGGAACCAAGACTCATATGGGGGAACCCATGCTCCTCTGGTCAACACCCGAGAGCACAACAAAGATCAGAAGTAAAAGTGATAGTCGGTGAGTTATATGTAATATGAAGTTTACAAAATTAGTAAGGCGCATGTGAGAGGGAGCAGGGAGCAATTATTTGAATTGTAAGCATATTCCAACTCATTATTCATGAAATATTATATTGGTAATAGGTCATTTTATTAAAATTAGGCTACAATAATGAACTGAATCACCCTGAAACCCTAAAATTATGATTATGATGGTGTAAATGTTATTTTCTCAGCCTCCAATAAAAGAGAAATAAACTCTTCTGTATAACATGAATGCTAATGTGATGTTTAAAACTGTTTTAACTGTGTTCAAGTAAAATATCCTGCAATATTACCAGTTTAATTACAGATAAAATAATTGATAATACAAGCAAAATAGAAGATAATTTTAAGAATTAATCATTGTTATATTAGTTATGTAATTACCTCATTTTTGAGAGTAGGGCTACACACAAACTCCTCCACACAGCCCTGTGAACTCACATCATAAACTTGCTCCCACCTGCATCCCTTCTACACCCTTTTTCTTGTGTCCACACGGTTTGTCTTCATACACACTCCAAAGCCCTGAACTCCTCCATTTCAACCTTTACAGGCGTGGTCCGTACTAGCAAAATGAATAAGTCCCTGATGGGAAAGCTGTGGAGGACAAACCCGCCTGGAGGAGGGAAATACATTGCGGCTCAACACTGACTATTGGAACATGGTTTTGGCTGCAGACAGGAGCAAGAAGCAGAGAAGAGTATGGTTAGTTCCAGCAGCAGCTCACTATTGGAGAGCCGAGTTAGCCCCAGTTGAGAGTGCAGAGCTCACTTCTGGGGCTCATTGGACACTGCATCAGTGGCACTTTCTCTTCTACTTGCTGTCTGCAGCCAGAGCCATTGTCCCATGGGCTGCACTGAAATTTAGGGTTCCTGCTCAGGATCTTGAAGAGCAGTGGATTTAAATGTAACCCCTGATGTGCATTCTCTCACTTTTTAAAGCAAACTTATGCCCATGATTTAATGTGTCATAATAACATTCTCTCTTGTCCCTTAGTGAAAGTCTCACTCACCTGTGACGTTTACCCAGAGTGCATCACTGTAGTGTGTGTAGTAGACTGGGTCTCCTCTGCCAGCTCTGCACCAGTACTGACCTCCATCAGAGAGCCTAACTGACCTGATGGTGTAGTTGTAGGTGCTGCTGTTGTTCTCAGGGTTCTGTGTGTGTTTGGACCAGTAGAACGTCCATCCAGCAGACGGACCCAGACTGCAGTACAGAGTCACTGTGTTTCCTGTCAGTACGGCTACTTTAAGGCTTGAAGTGAGTGTAGGACGAGGCTTATCTGTTGATGAAGAACAAAGTAAAGAATAAAGTAAAGAGTTTTTTTTTTTGTTCAATACCTTTTTAGTACTTAATATTTAATTATTTTTAAATTTTAAAACTGAAAAATGGTCATCAATTGCAAGTTAGTGGTTTTTCAGGAGACATTTAAGCAGATTAAAAATAAGACTAAGTGCAAACCCAAGAAGAAAATATTCTAAAGAACCAATAAAACTATACACTTAGATTAAGTGTATATATACACTTAGATTACCTGCACTGGAAAGTTTAACACCAGACACCGGGTATTCATTGATGTGCAGCACTCTTCTTATAGTTAATAACTCACGTTATTAATAAATAATTAAAACAGGAAACATTACGTACCTCTCACTGTAATCTTGATGGCGGGACTGTTGTATGAACTTCGTGGCCATTTCCCCGTACACCTGAAATATATTTCTCCTGGATCAGACACTGTTACTCTGACTGTGGTGGTGTGAGTATCGTTATGAATCAGATCAGGACTAAAATGCTGATAGTCTTTCCACCAGAAAATCTCAGCTCCAGTCGACTGTGTCTCACAGCTCAGAGTCACTGTGTCTCCAGTAAAGACTGTGCCCTCAGGCTCCACTCTCAGTGTGGGTTTTTCTGTTGAAATAAAATGAAGAAGTCAGCACAGCTGCTTTTCTCTTTAAACTTCACAGGTGTGTGTTAACGTATGAGCGCCCTGCATCAAACTCTTCTCCACATTTAACACACAATTGTTGTTTATCTGCTGAATGTAACATATTGTAAGATTGTGGCCTGTGTAAAAATTACAGCATTAAATTATTTTAAATTATACATTCATTCATTCATTGTCTGTAACCCTTATCCAGTTCAGGGCGGCGGGGTCCGGAGCCTACCCAGAATCACCAGTTCTTCACTGGGCAACATTCACTCACACATTCAGTCACACTTAAAGACACTTTTGAGTCTCCAATCCATCTAACAACATGTGTTTTTGGAGCGGGAGGAAACCGGAGCACCCGGAGAAAACCCACGCAGACACAGGGAGAACACACCACACTCCTCACAGACAGTCACCCGGAGGAAACCCACGCGGACACAGAGAGAACACACCACAGTCCTCACAGACAGTCACCCAGAGGAAACCCACGCGGACACAGGGAGAACACTCCTCACAGACAGTCACCCGGAGGAAACCCACGCAGACACAGGGAGAACACACCACACTCCTCACAGGCAGTCACCCGGAGCAGGACTCGAACCCACAACCTTCAGGACCCTGGAGCTTTGACAGAGACACTAGTTGCTGCAACACCATACCGTCCTAAATTGTACATAAATAAAAAATTAAATTAAACATGGAAAATGTGTGTTTCTTTAGACTAGAGTATGTCCATTGCAGGCAGTGCATTACGGTATGAAATAGCTCTATCATCCAAAAAGCCCATGCTGTGAAGTTTATGCCTTTAATATTTCTGTGTATTTCCCTCTGTAACTTTCTACAGCTCTGAGTCCTCATTAAAATTCCTAACTGAAGACTGATTGAGAAAAACTCATTTCATGTAGCTCCTCTTTTCTTAAGCACCCATGTCAAAAGATATATCTGGTAGTCTTGGAATAATACTTCTGTGTTTTTGAAGAGTCAAAGTATTGCCCTGAATCAATCAATGAGAACAACTGCCCTTGTATCTTCCCCGATAGCACAAGCATATTCATTCATGGTCTGTAACCACCCATCAACTTCAGGGCCACGGTTGGTCCAGAGCCCACCCAAAATGATATTACCATGATGTAGTATTTTACGGAGCGTTTATCCAACACATCATCAGTACACAACAGAAATAAGTGCAACTTTGGACAGAAATAAATGAGATTTTGTGTGACATTGTTCATACTATGCCATGTTGAATGCACAGTGTGATCAACCCTAAAGGTGTTCCAGTGAAATATTAGAGTGCCACAGGGGTTTTTAGGTAAGGAAATTAATCTGCATTTGAGTGTACATGAATAATACTGAATTAATTCAGTAGAGGAACATGATTCACCTTGAGTTTGTCCACAGTGGAGGAGTCCAACCAGCACTAAAGCACAGACAGAAGAACACAGGATACGATGCATTAATGTGAATGAAGAAATCTGAAAGAGATTGTGCAGCTGGAGCTAGAGAATCAGATCAGGTAACAATCATCATTTCCATCCAGTAAAAGTGCTGCATGCTACAAAATGTGCTTTTTCAGCGATGCCATAGAAGAACCTCTTTGGGTTCATGAAAGAACCATGTTTGTTTAAGAGATGTGTGTGTGTGAAGAACCTTTTAAAGGGTTACAGAAACTTCACATGACATTATTAGAAAAGATGTCTCTTTGTGGAACCAATAGTGGTTCTTCTATGTTATTGTTGAAGAACACTTCGTAGCTTTTTTTTAAAGAGTGTCCTGTTATTATCACGTTATTAAAGTGCAGAATAAAAGTATTGTGTATGGGTCAAAAACATAATAATGTAAATGAGGATGTTACAGCTCTAAAACGTTTATTCCTGATTGTAACCCTCTCTAGTAGAAGAAGGTCCAAGGTAAAATACATAAAGTCAAAATGTAATACAAAATTCTCTCATTGATGAACATGTAGAGACCAAGCACAGTTACTCACCTTCGGGAAAGCTTCATGTCCCGCTGCTTTTTTTTTTTCCTAAATGTTACTATTTACTCAGCATTTGTTTGCAGTCTGTGAGCATCTTTGCTGTGTACAAGTGAATTTGTTCACTCTAATCTACATTAAATAGTAATTAAGTGTGGCACCCAAACTTTTACTTTAGACTGAAGGTGAATATTAAACTCATACGACCAGGTGCTAGACTTTATCTGGATCTTTGCAATGAGGAGTAAAGTTTTTTGTGGAATTTAATTAAAGGCATAATTAATACACCACACAAACTGTTAGTCACTGAAAGAAAAAAATACATGTTTTGCAACTGACTGTAAGTGTAGTCCAACAATTAAAAAATAAAATGTGTTTAACTTTCAATCATGGCTTTAAACACATGAAAATTAGAAATAAATTGTCTCTAATTTTTAAAAATTGTAATGTTTAATTTCTGTGTGTGTGTGTGTGTGTGTGTGTGTGGACACAATTCAGGACCTACACGGCTAGAGCTCATGAATTTTTGATTTAGAAATAAATCACTACAATCTCTGATCTCAAGGTAAAGCTGTAATTTTATCAACATCTTCCTACAGCAGCCCTCACTCTATTGAACTTAGTGAAGATATTAAAGGACAGTTTTACTCACCGAGCATCACAGAGATAGGACTGAGCTCCATTCTGCCCCAGTAAAGACTGAGAACTGCAGTGTGTTAAACTCTCAACACTTCCTGTGTTCTTATCCTCAGAGAGAGAGAGACCTCAGTATTGAACTGCTTTTCTTTTAGACTCCTGATACAGTTATGAAACCGATTATTACTCTGAGCCCACTTTGCTTACTGCAATAATAAGTTTGTATTAAGATACTGATATATAATAATAATACCCATAATAATTAATAATACTACTAATAATATTTTCTTAGCTATTAAACTTGACGAACCTGAAATATAACACAAAGACATGACCATATAAAACATCTGAGTACTTGTGTAAGAACATGATGATTATTGATTTTATAGTTACAATGCATTTCACTTCCCAAAAACATTAAGCAAAATAATCCAATTGTTAACTTTATGGAGACTATTTGTTTTGCTAGCTAGTTAGCAGGTTAATATTAGCATAGCCTTAAAAATTAGCTACTCATTTAAATGACAACGTTTTAGCTGTTTATCCAATAGCTTTCCTGTAAATTGCACTTTTTAGCTAGTGCTCTAATCATTTTATTACTGAGTTAAATTAAAAAAATTTCAGCACTTTTCACAGATACTGTTTATTTTGATTCTTATTGGACACTGTCATGGAAACTTGTTCACCTCAAGCACCACAATCAGACCCCTGCAAAACCTTGAACTGTGGTAATAACTCTCATGGCCACGGCCTCATCACCCCATTAACAATAGTATTTCCAAATAAAGTTACGTAAAATATATCCCACGTTGTTGTGGGACCCGTCTGGTGAATCAGAGCTTTAAGTCTCTTTAGTACTGCTCATAGATACAAATGGCGCTTACTGCCATCATCAAGGGAAAATACATTTATCAGTATGTCCTACAGAATCATGTCTGAATCGCTTTCTGAGACTAAAGATCAGTTAAAGCTGATGGTTATGATATTAATATTAATATTAGTGGAAATTGTGCAGCTGATAACTGGATATGATTTATCTGTTTTTGTTTGTTTAGTTGTTTACTAGACAACAGCAGCTTTCCTTATCACTGCATGAGAATTTCATCATGTACAGACTAGTAGAAATGCTCCACAACTACTTACAATTATTTTGAGAATTACTTTGAAATAATTTACTGAATACTCAGTCCTGGAATGTGTAGTGTGTATATGCATCCATCCAGGTTTATTCACAGATAATGGAATTTCAGGTTGAAACATTAATGGAATAAAAACGGGTCTCCCTTCAGTAGTTACAGTTATATTCATAATCAGTGCCTTATACCACTGTGGATTAAAGCTCTTCTTTAGACTAGCATTCATTCATTTATTGTCTGTAAATACTTATCCAGTTCGAGGTTGCGGTAGGTCCGGATCCTACCCGTCAGAAACACACCCTGGAGGGGGCGCCATCTTTAGACTAGCAAAAAATCATAATAAATATAAGTTACTACTCTATGATACAATGAATTCCATTAATTCTGTTGATGAAATATAGCTAACAACTTTTGCATTGGGTATTTCAGTTTGATTCGGCTCTGACCCTTTACACGATTGCTGACCTATGCCCACCTTGTTTATTTCTGACCTGCAGGTAAGTGGGTTTCAGTTCCACTACCTTTGGTAATATCTGAGTGTCTGTGGCACTAGAACAGAAGTCAGACCACAAACACATATCTAACCCCTCTCTATTCTCAGCCCTAGAAGATTCTTGGTTTGGGTTTGGTTGATGAAGTGAACAACAAAGCTCCTGATGCTTATAGATGTGTGACCAGTGACACAGTTCCCACAGTTCTACAATCTGTCTGCTGTAGTGGCTCAGTTCTTTTCTGCTTTATCTGTTTGTACTCTATTGGAACTGTGGTGATTTTGAGTGATAGAATCGACACAGCTGGTATAATACTGGATCACAAATACTATTATCTATAAAGTATTAGATGATACTCCATGGATTGCAGTTCCACTACTTCACAGCTCAATACTGGGGGTTCATATTTTTTTAGCTGAGCTTTGGTGACCTCAGGCTCAAGCATGAATGCTCCAGAGCAGACATTTCCTTTCCTGCTTTTCCATTATGATTATGCCGTCTGTGTGGTTATATTGTGTTATGAAAAACATTTATTGTGGTATCAAAACAGGGATACAGCTTCCCTCGCCCGGAGTAAGGTTGCCGGGGCCTCACCCTGGAACCAGACCTGGGGGAGGGGCTCCTTGGCGAGCGCCTGGTGGCCGGACATTCACTCATGGGGTCCGGCCGGGCTCAGCCCATAGGAGCAACATGGGTCCACTCTCCCATGGGTCCACCATCTGTGGGAGAGGTAGTAATCCAGGTCTGGTGCATTGCGGATTGGGTGGTAGCCGGGGTCAGGGACCCTGGCGTTCTGATCCTTGGTTGCTGAAACTGGCTTTTGGAACATGGAACATAACCTCTCTGGTAGGAAAAGAGCCTGAGCTGGTGCGCGAGGTTGAGAGGTACCGGCTAGATATAGTTGGGCTCACCTCGACACACAGTATGGGCTCTGGAACCTTGAGAGGGGTTGGATGCTCCCTGGGGCGAGAGGCGTAAGGCAGGAGTAGGCTTACTCATAGCCCCCCCGGCTTAGCGCCTGTACGTTAGGGTTTACCCCAGTGGACGAGAGGGTAATTTCCCTGCGCCTTCGGGTTGGGGAAAGGGCTCTGACTGTTATTTGTGCTTATGCACTGAACAGCAGTTCAGAGTACAATGCCTTTTTGGGGACCCTAGAGGGGGTGCTGGAGAGCACTCATTCTGGAGACTCTATTGTTCTGCTGGGGGACTTCAACGCTCACGTGGGTAATGACAGTGAGACCTGGAAGGGCATGATTGGGAGGAACGGCCCCGCTGATCTGAACCCGAGTGGTGTTCAGTTACTGTATTTCTGTGCCCGTCACAGTTTGTCCATTACGAACAACATGTTCGAGCATAAGGGTGTCCACAAGTACAGCTGGCATCAGGACACCCTAGGCCGCATTTCGATGATCAACTTTATAGTGGTATCATCGGACCTGCAGCCATATGTTCTGGACACTTGGATGAAGAGAGGTGCTGAGCTGTGAATTGATCACCACCTGGTGGTGAGTTGGATCAGATGGCGTGGGAGGATGCCGGACAGACCTGGCAGGCCTAAACGTGTGCTGAGGGTTTGCTGGGAACGTTTGGCAGAGGTACCTGTCAGACAGATCTTCAGCTCCCACATCCGGCAGAGCTTCGACTGCTGTCACTGAGGCAAAAACGACTTTCGGTCGGCTCCAAGCAGTTTCTGGCAAACCATCAGGCGACTCAGGAGGGGAAAGCGGTTTTCCACCAACACTGTATATGGTGAGGGTGGGGAGCTGTTGACCTCGACTGGGGACGTCATTAGGCGGTGGAAGGAATACTTCGAGGATCTTCTCAATCCCATCAGCATGTCTTCCACAGAGGAAGTAGAGTTTGGGGACCCTGGGGGGCTCGTCTATGACTGGGGCTGAGGTGGCCGAGGTCATAGGAAAAATCCATGGTGGTAGGGCCCCGGGGGTGAATGAAGTTTGCCCCGGGTTCCTCAAGGCTCTGGAAGTTGTGGGGCTGTCCTGGCTGACACGTATTTGCAACATTGCGTGGACATTGGGGGCAGTGCTTCTGGACTGGCAGACTGTGGTGGTGGTTCCCCTTTTTAAAAAGGGGGATTGGAGGGTGTGTTCCAACTATAGGGGGATCACACTCCTCAGCCTCCCCGGTAAGGTCTATGCGGGGGTACTGGAGAAGAGAGTCCAACTGATAGTTGAACCTCGGATCCAGGAGGAACAATACGGATTCCGCCCCGGTCGTGGAACACAGGACCAGCTCTTTACCCTCGCTAGGATCCTGGAGGGTGCGTGGGAGTTTGCTCAAACAGTCTGCATGTGTTTTGTGGATCTGGAGAAGGCATTCGTCCATGTCCCTCGGGATATTCTGTGGGGGGTGCCCTGGGAGTATGGGTACTTGGCTCTTTGCTACGAGCCATCCAGTCCCTGTATAAACAAAGCAGGAGTCTGGTTCATATGGCTGGCAGAAAGTCCGACTTGTTTCCAGTCAGAGTTGGACTCCGTCAGGGCTGCCCGTTGTCACTGGTTCTGTTCATAATTTTTATGGACAGAATTTCTCAGCATAGACAAGTGGCGGAAGTTGTCCGGTTTGGTGGTCTCAGGATTCTATGTCTGCTTTTTGTGGATGATGTGGTCTTGTTGGCTTCATCGAGCCGGGACCTCCAGCTCTTGCTGGGCCAGTTTGCAGTCGAGTGTGAAGCGGTAGGGATGAGGATCAGCACCTCCAAGTCCGAGTCCATGGTACTCATTTGGAAAAGGGTGGAGTGCTCACTCCAGGTTGGAAGTGAGATCCTGCCTCAAGTGGAGGAGTTTAAATACCTCGGGGTCTTGTTCACGAGTGAGGGAAAGATGGAGCGGGAGATTGACAGGCGGATCGGTGCAGCATCAGCAGTAATGCAGGCTCTGTACCGGTCCGTTTTGGTGAAGAGAGAGCTGAGCAGAAAAGCAAAGCTTCGCCTCGGTATACCCCCGGAGGAGCTGGAGGCAGTGGCTGGGGAGATTGAGGTCTGGGTTTCTTTGCTCCGACTGCTTCCCCCGCGACCCGGACCCGGATAAGCGGTGGAAAATGGATGGATGGATGGACGGATGTGTTATCAGTATAATAATGTAAGCATTAATTAGAACTGGTAGTAAGTGCTGATTTATTCATGAAAATATATTCATATCCTATACTTTTGCCTACCCTACCCAGATTTATAATAATAAAAAAATAATTGCCCTTTAGTAATTAAAGTAGCCCCAAACACAGACCTGACCATCCTGAATAGTAAATATATAAATAATATTGAATCTTATTTCCTCAAAAAATAAGAAACTGAATCAAGTTATTTTCCATGACCCAGTCATTCAGAAAAAACACAGTACACATCAGTTTTATTTTTCAAATGATAAATTTTAATCTTTATTTCACAGTGAAATAATATGAAATGGCCTTGTGAAGGACTGGCGCCCCCTCCAGGATGTATTCCCGCCTTGCGCCCAATGATTCCATGTAGGCTCTGGACTCACCATGACTCTGAACTGGATAAGGGTTACAGATAATGGATGGATGGATAATATGAAATGGGGGTGTTACAAAAATATAAAAATATATCCCATATAAAAAATAGAAATAATTAGAAATAAATGTGGTAAACAATTATATTAAACATTATAAAATTGGTCAAAACTAAATAAAATACACAATCACATTTGATTGTATTTATCTTATATCTGAGTAAATTACTGATTCTAATGGTAAAATATTATGGAAAATCATAAAACTATTACAAAAATATCCAAGTACTGAATAAATGATTGAACACTAAACATAAAAATGTAACCCACACAATATAATCATGTAGAATATTGTGTTCCTGCCTTGCACACAGTGATTCCAGGTTTGCTCTGGACCCACTGCGACGCTGAACTGAAGAAGCAGTTACAAATAAGAATAAATAATTGTTTAAAATGTATTAATTTAATTTACTTACTGAATAAGAAAAAAACCCGGTGTAGTCTGTACAGCAGAGTTAATAACATTATTTCTGAAAGGGATATGAAATATCAGATTAAGTCCTAGAATTAACCAGTTTATGCTCCATACAGTGGGTCCACCATATGGGGGCAGCCATGGGTAAAATAACTGCATCTTCTGACAGAGCAAACTGAACCTCCTGGATATTGAACTGTTATTAAATCCTCTTTTCTGACCTCTTGGACTCTGCATGAAGATTCAAAAGAATTTAAACATAATATAAAACTGCATGAGTGGAGAATCTCAGCCAGTTGCTCCAGCTTCTATCACTGCGCAGGGGCGGTTCTCCTCATCAGGTGTAACTGTGAAATACACTGTGTTAAACAATGTAAGTTACTCTTTGATCAGACATTAGGATTCCGTTTTAAGAGGATAAAGAAAGTCCCGATATAGAGAAACCATTGGAGCTCTTACCTCAAAATCTGCAGCATTTAACCCCCAGCACAATGGAGATTATCACAAAGGGAGACATTGCCAGGACATGACTGAGAAAACTGAGCACTGTAGGACAGAGATAAATACTGAATGCAATATTATGAAAAGTTACATTATTAGTACATTATAATTATTAGATACTAGGCCATGGGTTTCCTGAAAGGACTCTTTGAGGAACATGGGATATGCAAAGACAAGTGTGACCGATTTCATACCGGTTTCAAAGGGTATAAGATGATGATAACAAATGTATACATTTTCTTCCAGCTGAAAAATTAACAGCACTTCCATTATAGGATCTATCTGTTTTAACCTGAGATATTGATGAATAGCAGTGATAATTTATTTTGGATTCTGATGGGTTTGTGTTGACATTATTAATGTCAGTATAGATTTTTGGGTGGTTTATCTTAGCTGTCTTTGCATTGTTATGTTTTCTAACAGAATATGAAGTGGGATATCTTGTTTTAATATAAATCTACAATAATTTAAATTAAGTTTACGTATGTACACATCACTGATACTGATCTACGTGTGAAACCCCAATGTTGCCCGATATCATAAGTCAGTCGATGTACAGGTCAAGTCTTAGACATTGCAGCCATCTTAATGCCCCATGCCCCATATAGAACAGATGTAGTGTGTGAAATGTAGGTGCTCAGTAAATTTGGAATGGATCAAACGACAGAATCTCATACATCATGTGGTTACCATAACATATGGTGTGTAAGAAGGATATAAATGAAAAGATACAGTCACTTGAATTCAGGACTTTGTTGCAGTTACAGCAGTACTCTCCTTGTCTTTAAGAACAAATAAAGCCACCTGATGGAGTTAAAATGGTGCCTGACCCACCTTTGACACTGAACTCTACCGTCATTTCTCTGACTGAGATCCAGCTCTGTGGGGACTCTCCTTTCTCTGGGTGTTTACAGTGGTAGAGACCTTCATCTGACCTGGAGACTTTATGGATGGTCATCTCTCCTGTCGTCTGGTTCTGGAGGAGTGATCCGTTTTTATAGAAATCAGCTGGAAGAGGTGAGGACTTTGTGGAGCGAAATAAACAGCGGAGAGTCAGAGGATCTCCCTCAGTCACAGGGTGCACAGGACTCTCCAGAATCACATCACCATCTGTAGGATAACAGTGAAAAGAGTGTTTTTAAACTGTTAACCACAAAATATTAAACATAAAATAAATATATACAGATATATTGTTGAGGAGAGTAATGGAGACTCACTGTATACTGTGACATTTACAGGATCACTTCCCGCTCCAGATTCAGACTGACACCAGTAAACTCCAGTGTACGATGTGGAGAGGGAGCTGATGTTGCAGGTAAATCCTGTGTCTGTTGAACAATCCGACACCTCACTGTGTGTGTATCTCTTCACTCTCCATCCAGTAGAGTCTCTCTGTCCCTCACAGCTCAGTGAGAGAGAGTCAGCGCTGAAGTGTTGAGTCCTGCTGGGACTGATGATCACAGACACTGGAGGAGATTTACCTGAAAATACACAGAAGAGACACATATAGCATGTTGATAAATAGTAACATAAGGCTAAACAAACACGTAACACAGTTCTCCAGTTCCTCACCAGTGATCCATAGCGGGTGTGGTCTGCTGTGCTGTGTGTGATAGACCGGTTCTCCTCTCTCTGCTCCACACACATAAACTCCTGTGTGATTTAGAGCAGCAGGACTGAGAGTGAAGGAACCTCCTTCTCCTCTTCTGCTGTCTGACAGGAGCTCCACATAATACATGACGGTACCATGAGCATCTGTTACTGGGGTTAAACCTTGTCTGTGGGGAACAGCTCTGTACCAGCTGAATGTCCAGTCTGCAGTGGAGCCTGGAACCTCACAGCTTAGAGTCACTGAGTCTCCTTCAGTCAACCAGCTCTGTGGAGACACACTCAACACTGCCTGGACT